>NC_079502.1:99109077-99186603 GCF_030052815.1 Hevea brasiliensis | reverse complement strand
TTTAGTTATTGTTGATGACTATTCAAGATATACATGGACATTTTTCCTTGCTCACAAAGATGAAACTTTTGAAAAATTCACCTCGTTTAGTAAAATGGTTCAAAATGAAAAAGGCTTTTGCATCACATCTATAAGAAGTGACCATGGAACTGAATTTGAAAATCATTTGTTTGAGAAATATTGTGATAAATATGGAATCAATCATAATTTTTCAGCTCCTAGAACACCACAACAAAATGGGGTAGTAGAAAGGAAAAATAGGACTTTGCAAGAAATGACTAGAACTATGTTGAGTGAAAATAATTTGCCAAAGTACTTTTGGGCTGAAGCTGTTAATACATCTTGCTATGTGTTGAATAGAGTTTTGATTAGACCAATTTTGAAAAAGACTCCCTATGAGCTTTGGAAAGGAAGAAAACCAAGTATCTCATATTTCAAAGCATTTGGTTGTAAGTGCTATATTTTAAATAACAAGAAGGATAACTTAAAGAAATTTGATGCTAAATCCGATGAAGGAATCTTTCTTGAGTATTCAACAAAAAGTAAAGCCTATAGAGTGTTCAATAGAAGAACTTTGGTTATTGAGGAAACTATTCATGTTTTGTTTGATGAGACTAACCCTTCTATTAGAAGGAAAAATGCTTGTGATGATAGTAATGAGCAGGTTTTTGGAAAAGAAAATATAATATCAAGTCAAGAAATGGAACAAGTTGATGACAAAGATGAGGAAACTCAAGGAGAAACTACAATAGATGTCCATGATGCCAATGAAGATCAAATTAATGAAGAAATGCCAAATTTGGAAGAATTACAAGTAAATGAGCCCCAACATGAAGATTTACCTAAAGAATGGAGATTCCATAGAAACCATCCTCAAGAAGACATTATTGATGATCCATCTCAGAGGATGATGACTAGAGGACAATTGAGAAGATATTTTGGTAATGTTGCTTTTGTTTCACAAATTGAACCTAAATGTTTTGAAGATGCTCAAAATGATGAAAGTTGGATTCTTGCCATGCAAGAAGAACTAAATCAATTTGAGAGAAATAAAGTTTGGAATTTAGTGCCTAGACCAAAAGATCATTCAATTATTGGCACTAAATGGGTTTTTAGAAACAAAATGGATGAAAAAGGCAATGTTGTTAGGAACAAAGCTAGACTAGTGGCTCAAGGCTACAACCAAGAGGAAGGGATTGATTTTGATAAAACCTTTGCTCCGGTTGCTAGAATTGAAGCTATTAGAATGTTGTATGCCTTTGCATGTTTCAAGGATTTTATGCTTTATCAAATGGATGTCAAGAGTGCATTTTTAAATGGTTATATTGATGAGGAAGTATATGTTGCACAACCTCCAGGCTTTGAAAATCATGAGCATCCAAATCATGTTTATAAACTTACTAAAGCCTTATATGGTTTAAAGCAAGCTCCTAGAGCATTGTATAAAAGGCTTAGTAAATTCCTTTTACAAAATGATTTTCAAAGAGGCAAAGTGGATACAACACTTTTTGTTAAGAAGCATCATAATGATATGCTCATTGTGCAAATTTATGTTGATGATATAATTTTTTGTGCTACTAATGAATCTCTTTGCAAGAAATTTTCTAAGATCATGCAGAATGAATTTGAAATGAGCATGATGGGTGAGCTCACATTCTTCCTTGGACTTCAAATTAAGCAAATGAAAGTTGACATCTTCATAAATCAATCAAAGTACATCAAGGATATGCTAAAGAAATTTAAGATGGAAGGTTTGAAGAGCATGGGCACTCCTATGAGTTCAACAATTAAAATGGACAGTGATGAAAAAGGTAAAGAAGTAGATACCAAGCTTTATAGAGGTATGATTGGCTCTCTTTTGTATCTTACTGCATCTAGGCCAGACATACACTTTAGTGTTTGCTTGTGTGCAAGATTTCAATCACGTCCAAAAGAATCCCATCTAAGTGCAGTTAAACGGATTTTTAGATATCTTATTGGCTCACAATCAATTGGTTTATGGTATCCAAAATGTGAATCATTTAATCTTGTTGGCTCTAGTGACTCGATTTTCTTTGGAAGTAGATGGATAGAAAAAGTACTTGGTACTTGTCAATTTCTTGGTCTTGCACTAGTTTCTTGTACGATGAAACAAACTTCAGTAGCTTTATCTACAGCTGAGGCAGAATATATAGCTGCTGGTAGTTGTGTTGCTCAAATTTTATGGATGAAACAACAATTGGAAGATTTTGGTTTAAAATATAATATTGTTCCAATTAGGTGTGACAACACAAGTGCCATAAACTTGATCAAAAATCCAGTCCAACATTCAAGAACAAAACATATTGAGATCAGACATCACTTTATTAGAGATCATGTTCAAAATGGAAATATAAAAATAGAGTTTGTTGCCTCTGAAAATCAACTTGCTGACATCTTTACAAAACCACTTAATGAAGAAACCTTTTGTAGAATTAGAAGGGAAATTGGTATGTGTGAATCACTTGCTTGAAATCTAAGTCATAATAATTTCATGTATCTGCATTTTATTCAATGTGTGAGTGACCTACTGTGATATTAGTTTGCTAAAAAATCTTTAAAGAATATTAGCTAACTTGTTTGTGTACACGTGAAATTAGTTTACTAAGTTGTATGCTAATATTGCTTGACCTAAATTAGTTTGCTATATCGTGTACTGTTCAAATCTCAAACTGAAAGGTGATTGTTCTTGAAATTTTCTGCGTGTCCACCAATGCATTTATCTTTTCACATTTGATATCATACTCTCAGTGATGTGTCAGACATGTAGAAATGTTTACTTGTGCATATAGGGATAGATAGACTTGTTTGAAATATAAAATAAAATAAAAAAAGGTAAGAAAACAGGTTCAGTTGAAAGTACAGTGAAAATGAAAAGCGCGGGACTCAAGAGGACTTAAACCCTCTGCCACACGAAACCTCCACGCTTTCTCTCTCTCCTCTGTTTCGATTTCCGACACCTCCCAAAACATACCCAATACTTTTTTTTTTTTTTCCGGCGATACATACCCTAACTCACCAAAAATCTCAAGTTTCCTTTCCTCTTCCTCTCTTCACTCACCGAAACACCATTACCCGATTTCATTTTTGTTTTAATGGCTCGCACCAATCAAAAATCCCCTGTTGCTGCAGCTGCTTCATCTTCCTCGTCAGCCTCTGACGATGTTCCTGTCGCGGCATTGCGAAAGAAAATGAAAGGAAAGCAAAACTTGCCGAAATCGAAATCAGCTAGTGAGTCTTCAAACTCGTCCAAGGGTGTCGAATCCCCTAAATCAACACCAGAAAAGAAAAAGGCAGGATAGAAGCAAGGTATGGATACCAAACGAAAAATGCGTATCGAAAAATTTTCGGGTTCAGTAGATAAAGCACTGTTGGATTGCAAATTCATCAAATGGGAGAACTTTAATCAGGTAAACTTTCAATTTAAAGAGCTTTTTGAGTTTCAAGGATGGTTGGATGTATGTGAATGTGCGAATGAGTACTATCATAGGCTTGTTCAAGAGTTTTATAGAACCATGAGAACTGTTGATGATGAGGATCGCTTTGAAGTGATTTTGAATACAAATACATATAGTGTTTCTGTTGAACTGATAGCCACAGTTTTGAAATTGCCCAATGATGGAAATAGAATTTCCACACATAAGGATGTTGCTAGGGTGGCAGGATTCAATCTGGTTGAGTTTGAAAATGAGGTGTTCACTGCTAACACTGCCAAAAATGAGAAGTCCACTAGCACAAAGGCACTTCAACATATCAAAATCATTCACAGTATGGTGAACTATATTTTATGTCCTAAATCTGGCAGTTATGGGTATTTGAGTCACTTGGACATGTGTATTATGTGGCATATTGTGAATAAAGTTAGGTTGAATCTAGCTTATTTAATTTTCAAAAACATGTGCAAAGCTTATGGGATTGGAAAACTGCCGTATGCACACCTTCTGTCTGCTGTGTTTAAAGAGCTACATGTGAATGTTTCTAAGGAAAGCTCTCGGGTTGACTTGATAGTGCTTAGAGAAATACATTTAGACACTGACGGGAGAAAGACAAGATTTGAAAAGGGTGGTTCCTCCTCTGCTAAGGTTGATTCTGAATCAGTTAGTGCAGTTTTGAGTGAAATTCAAGGGATAAAAGCTACTGTTAATGAACATTTTAGTTCAACAAATCAGTCCCTTGACATTCTCAGAAAATTTGTGTATGTGGTTGACTATAAAGTGAGTCACCTGCTCACTCAAAATGAGGAGTTAAAGAAGCTGATTATGGATCTTCAGCAGGCCAAGGAAATTGGAGTTCCAACTAAAGTTGAGGCTGCTACTCAAGTTTCTGCTGATAAGAGAGAAAGCAACAAAGTTGAAGAGTCTCCTGCTGCTATGGCATATGAAAGTGGCCAAGTAGCTGAACCTGAACTTGAACCTGTAGTGGATGCCCATGTTGAGCATGCTAGTGACCAGGTCCTTGAACCTGAGATTGGTCCTACAGCTGATGTACCTACTGAACTTGATGGTACAAAGGTTGTAGAAGCTGAAAATGAGTTACCAAAGGAAGGTGACAAGGTTCTAGAATCTGAACAAGTTGTTGAACCTCCACCTGCTCCACCAGTTGAGACTGCTGCTGTTCCTACACAGCACCAGGAAACTTCTTTAAAAGATCACCAAGCTAGTGCTCAAACTCAGCTATCTGCAGCTGCTGCCCCTGCAGCCAAGAAAGGTAAGAAAAGGTACAAGTCCACTATGTCCAATCCCTATCAGACGTTAGCTGCTGCTCTTGAACCTCCTTCTAAGGAAGATGAGCCCGAGAAAGATGATCAAGTGGCTGACCAAGCACCCCCGGCTCCTGTTATTAAACTGCCTAGGAAGAAAATGGTGCCTTCAAAATCCACTCGCAGGAGTAAAAGACTTAAATAGCATCTCATCTAGATTTTTAGTTTACTGATTGCATATTTAGTTTACTAGTCTGTTTGCTGCAATTGGTTTTTAGTTTGCTACTGTCTACCTTACTGCATTTACATTTTGGCTAACATGATTCTTTTTGGGTACTTTCTCCTGTTTCCTTTTTTATTGATGAAAAAAAGGGGGAGAATGGTTATGGATATGTGAATATGTGTTGATGAACATGAAAATATGGATATGTGTTTATATATACTTGTGAAGTGTGATGATATGTGAATGTGTGTTGATACTTGTGTTGATGGATATGTGTTTATACTTGTGAATTGTGAATATGCTTTATAGCATAAATTCAGGGGGAGCTTATGTACAGAAAATAGATTTCTTGGAAATTATGTGCATATATTTAGGGGGAGCATTTTCGGTATACTATACTGCTTGGATTTACATACTCACATAAACTCTCACACACTTTTATTTTTGATTGTTGATTCAGTTGAGTTTTGTCATCATCAAAAAGGGGGAGATTGTTGACCCCGTGTAGCTCAAAATGAGCATTGATTTTGATGATAACAAAACTCAAAGAGAATCTATCTAACCTAACCTCAAAGTGATGTGTAGATTCTTTGTCTTATGCATAAAGAACCTTTGAAGTTGCATCTAAGAAGAAAAGATACTCAAAGGCATTCCAAGACAAATCCAAAATGAGAAAAAGACTATGGAAGCCAAGACTCAAAGAAAAGGTATGAAAAGCATAGTGTTAGAGTCTTAGGCCTTTTTGTGAAAAAGAATGGATGAGAATTTAGTCATATGGAGCTCAAAAATGAAAATTTATTTTCTGATTACTTTTTCTCATCATGACCTTGAACACAACTATTGAAACATTTTTTAAAGGTCTAAATCATTTTACATTGCAAGTTGAGACATGCAACTGGTGACTTAGTTTCCTAACTGGTTTGCTAAAATTTTCGGTTTGCTAATGTGTTTGCTAAAAACATTAGTTTACTAACCAGTTTACTGACTGCTGCTAAAATTTCATTAGTTTGCTAATTGATCAGAGCTGCTCAACTTCGCACAAAAGGACAAAATAACGGCCATTTTGTCTTGGGCAGTGTGTATAACGTTCCAAAAGGGTTTCAAACGGTCAAAAATGATTTGGGACTATAAATACACATTCTTTACTTCATTTTAGTTTAATGAAAGCCTACATTTGAACTCCAACATTGATTTTTCATTTATTGCTTTCATTCAAGAGCTTTAAAGATTTTGAGCTTCCATTGGCAAATCAACTCATCTCTTCTTTATAGTTTGATTTGTATTGAGTAAGAGTGAGTGTTACAACATTGAATTGCATTTAAGAGAGGTTGTACAAGCACCTATTGAAGCTTGAGAGAGTTAGTGCTTGTGATAGCACTTGTGAAGGTTTCAAGCTACCTTGGTAAAGGCTTGGTGTTGAGAAATTGTAAAGGGCTTTTGGTCTCTTGCCTTCAAAAGAGCAAATAGTGGAGAGAAGACTCAAAGAGGGCTCTTTGAGAGAGTGGATGTAGGCTAGTTAAGCCGAACCACTATAAAAATCGTTGTGTTTGATCTCTCTAACCTTTACCTCCTTAATTTTGTGCAATTTAAGTTTTCCTTGCAATACATGATATTGAATGTTGTTTGAATAAGATTGAGTTGATATATTTGAGAACATATTAAGTGACTTGAGAAATCAATTGTATATTGTATGGGGGATGCCTTGTTAGATATTGCCATATACATTGATTGAGGGTTGAATTGCAACTTAGGAACACATTGTTGAAGCTCATATTGTTTTCATTACATATAGAGAAACACTTAGTTGAACATAGCCATAATTTTTCATTAGGCGATTGAGGGTTGAATTGCAACTTAGGAACACATTGTTGAAGCTCATATTGTTTTCATTACATATAGAGAAACACTTAGTTGAACATAGCCACAATTTTTCATTAGGCTACAAGCAAGGGCCGAAAAATTGTTAAAGTCCAATTCACCCCCCTCTTGGACTATTTTTGGGACAACATTTGGCATATAGTTGGTGCTCCCTCAAAGTATGCAACACCATCCTCAAGTGCCACACGTGTTTTTCCTCGGTTCGAGAGTATACCAAAATGTCATCTATGAATACGATGACAAAACGGTCCAAAAATGGCTTGAACACCCAGTTCATCAAGTCCATGAAGGCTGCTGGTGTATTAGTGAGTCCAAAAGACATCACCAAGAACTCATAATGACCATATCTTGTCCTGAATGCTGTTTTAGACACATCCTCATTCCTGATTCTCAACTGATGGTAGCCTGATCGCAAGTCTATCTTGGAAAAGAATCTAGCCCCTTGGAGTTGATCAAACAGATCATCGATCCGAGGAAGTGGATATTTGTTCTTCACAGTCACCTTGTTCAGCTGTCTATAGTCAATACACAACCTCAATGACCCATCCTTCTTTCTCAAAAATAGAACAGGAGCACCCCAGGGTGAAGTACTCGGACGTATGAAACCCTTGTCCAAAAGCTCCTGTAATTGCTCCTCTAACTCTTTCAATTCTGCTGGTGCCATCCTGTAAGGCGGCATTGATATGGGGTTCGTACCCAGCACAACATCAATGCAAAATTCTATTTCCCTTCCTGGTGGCAACCCTGGAAGCTCCTCAGGGAAGACATCCATGAATTCTCTGACAACAGGAACATTTTCCATGTTGACACCTCCTACAGATGTATCTCTCACCAATGCCAAATACCCTTGACATCCATGCCTTAACATTTTTCTAGCACTGATTGCTGACACCAAATTATATGGAGCCACGCTCTTGTCACCATCAAAGCTAAACTCTTCCACACCAGGTATGTGAAAATACACCTTTTTGTTCCTGCAGTCTAAAGTGACATAATGAGTTGCCAACCAATCCATCCCCAAGATTACATCGAAATCCATTACTGGTAGAGGAACCAAGTCTGCTGGGAGGATCCTTCCATCCACTACTACTGGGCTACTCGGAAAAGCCATGTCTACCTCTATGTTGTCACTAAGTGGGGTAGCTACAGACAAAGGGCATTCTAAAGTTATAGGGTTTCTACCCAACCTCATGGAAAACACAGGGGAGACAAATGAGTACGTAGCACCCGAATCTATTAAAACACTAGCCTCATAGGAACAGACTAGAAGAATACCTGCCACAACTACTTTGGAAGCCTGAGCATCCTGGTGGGTCAGGGTGAAAACCCGAGCTTGACCCCTACCCTGAGTGGCAAAACCCTTATACTGACTTCTACCTCCTGATTTGCCTCTAAATCCAAGTCCCCCTTGTCCTCGACCCTGTTGGCCACTGAACTGACTGCCTGCCATGCTGGAAGCACCAGGATACAACTGAAGAGGAACATTTGCAACAGAACCTTAGGACCTCATCTGTGGCTCGCTGAACACGGGGCATTCTCTAGCAAAGTGACCTGGTTGGCAACACCTGAAGCATACTCTTGAACCCATCATACAAGGTCCTGAATGTCCTCTTCCACACTGTGCACAAGGTGCCAAGGAGGATCCTGAACCAGACCCAGAACTACCGTAACCCGAACTATGACCACTGCTGGATCCATACCTTGGTCTGAACCCTCGAGGTTTGTGTCTAAAACCACTCTTCTTGTTCCTACTTCTTCCTTTGTAATTACTCTGGCCACCACTATCCGGAGTACCCATGTGGGGAACACCTGAAGAACCCTCTGCTCTATTTTTCTTTGCCCTACCGCTGTCATCCACAGCATAGCTAATCTCAATCTGTCTGGCTCGATCAACCACCACATCAAAAGACTGATCCGACATCATGGCCAAGTTTGCATACCTCCTGTCAAGCCCCTTTAGGAATCTCTTCACTTTCATAGTTTCTGTAGCTACTCAGAGGGGCATACACCTTTCGATTCTAGAAATTACAGCATATTCATCTCTGAGACACGCCATTGTCTTAAGGCCTCAAAGGCCCACTGCTTTTGATCTCTGAAACTTTTTGGTACAAACCAGTTGATGAACAGTTCCACAAACTGAGTCCACGACAAACCTTTCATCCAAGGTAATATGTAGTCATTCATCCATTATCTAGGCATAGGCCCCATGACATGCTGCATACACTCTATAAGTCTCCTGTCAGTCAACTGCAATTCTGTTCCTGCCTGTCTGCAGGAATCCAAAAATTGATAGGTATCATCTGACACATCATAAGTACCAGGCACCAACTTCATGAAATTGATGATCTGTTTGTAAGGTTCCCCTCTTGGTGTGGTGGACTGCTGCTGCTGCTGTGGAGGGTGGACCATATACTGCGCCATCATATCGATGGTCCTCTGTAAACCAGCTAGAGTAGCGGCCATTGGGTCCATGGGACCCTGTGCCATAAAAGATTGATCCTGAACTGGTGGTGGCTGCTCCTCTACTTGAGTAGCTCTTGGCCTCCTACCCCGCCTCCTCGGGGCAGGCGCCTCATCCTGTGCTGACACCTCGTCAGGCACATCTGGTTCTGGTGCAGTGGCAGCTCTTCTGCTTCTACGCATTTTCCCAAAATTCAGCAGCATTAGCCCACAAAATTCAAAACAGTGTGTTACATAGCTCTATAGACTTGTATTTATACATAATTATATGAAGCAGAAACTAGAAGCAAAGATGACAATGCAAGACGAATGTGGACCCATTTTTCGCATGTGACTCCTAGTAGACTCTTCCCAACACTTTAGACAATTTTTCCCTATGAATCTGGAGCCTAAGCTCTGATACCACATTTATCACGACCCAACCTATGGGCCGGACCGGCACTAGGACCTGGGCCAGCCTAAAGCCCCCGAGGCCTGTAGTAAGCCTAACTATTTCTTAACCCAACTCTAAGGCCCATTTGGGCCCTATTTCAAGAATTTAATTGGACAGAGTCCGGCCATAAAGTGGACCTTTCAACGGAGAGTTTTTTACTCACCCGACCTATAAACATGATATATAATCAATTGGGGAGCTCAGCTCACCCTCCACATATTCATATCAACATAAAAATAAATGGGAGCTCAGCTCCCTCATCCAGTCCATCAAACATGCATATAATAATAATTTTACAGGTCCAACATGATAATTATATTACAGACCCAAATCGAATAAATATTTCTAACACATACGGAAATTCTAGAAGTTTATAGAATTACACAAACATGAATAGACGACCTGCGAGGGAGAAAAGCAGGTTAACCTCAAAAATATCCTCCTGTGGCCTGGAAAAATATTGAACAGGAGTGAGCGTTCGACTCAGAGAGTAAAATATCAATTTTAACCATAATCTCTATAACTATCTAAAACTAATGCACCCTGTAGAGTGAAATGCAACATCAGTAATATTTTCACATTATAACAGCAAAAAGATAATTTGGAGCATTCACACACCCAGTAATATCAATCATAATATATGGGGTGATCCTATCTGACTCTCTTAAATCCAACTTTGTGCGTGAAGAACTCAAGCCAGACTTTCGCTTAATAAACCAAATCGGGGTCCCAGCGAAGAACTCAAGCCGTGACTACCCCGAAAGACCGGATCCCAGCGAAGATCTCAAGCCGTGACTACCCGTCCTATCCATAGCCAACACCACATCACACGCACGCCAACGCACGCACACTGCTCCAAATTACCACAACAACATCCATGGCACTTTAACAGTTGTGAATGCAACATAAGACGTGCCTAGAGTTTAACTACATAGATATATACATATAAGTGATGCATGGGCATGCTTGAACATATAATAATAGTGAAATCACAATTAAAATTAATATTTTACTCATAGACTTGACAGCGGTCACTGTGGTGGCTGGGCGGAGGAAGAAGGCTGTCCCGGCTCACCTGACAATTTTTATTACAATTATTTAGTAAATTTGACTCAATATAAACTAAGAAAAGACTAAATACGTTCTAAGTCGTGCCGAAAATCTGGCAGAATCTCCCCTATACCTAGGATCTACCCAACCTACAAAAGGGCTCAAAACGCACTTCTATATTCACAATTCATACACTCACAACTCAATCATATCACACAGCTCCTCCTGGGCCCATCCAAACAGTCCTCAATCATATTATGTAAATTTATAGTTTAATGCTTATAATTGATCATTTTTGCAAAACTACCCAAATAAGCTCTAAAAATTCTAAAACTTTGCCCCACGGTCCTTAGTAATATTACTAGGCTATTGCAAAAAGAATCATAATTTTCTGAGCTACCACGAATATTTTATGGATTTTTAATCCCATTTAAGCACTAAAAAATTACGAAAAAGTAAAGTTCGGGTTTACCTATGCCGATTCCGACTCCGGGGACGCGCTCGGGACGTCTGACAATGGTGGGGTAGCCAAAACCTCGATCCAATTCGGAGACTTTTCCGGTAGTCGGTCTGTCTGGCCGGAAATTCACAGACCCGGACAACTATTGAATTTCCGCGAATTGAAGATACCTACACGAAGCCCACAACACGGGGGTTAGTACATAAATTTTACGAAATTTTCTAAGCTCATTTAATGCTCGGAAAAACACTGCGAAGTTCCGTGGGACCCACCGAAAAACGGTGTCGAAAAATTTTGAAATTTATATTGCCGCGAAGCTCTCGACGAGTGGAGCGCTCTGGTACTCTCGGTTTTCTCGTGGGGTTCACGGTTTGCGAGAAATCTAGCCCAAAAATCAAAATGGGCTAAAACTTCCCGGACAAAAATTGGACAAACCGCTCGATGGATTTTGGTGTTCTTGGTGTCTATGGAAAGCTCTCGAGGTGTAGATGGGTTTAGACACAAGACCCGGCCCAATCGGTGGCCGGATCGGCCGGATTTCGGCCGGGAAGACGAAGCGGCGCGCTTGCGCGTCGCGTCGCTTCGTGCGACGCTTGCCGGCGCTCCAGGCGGCGGCCGGCGAGCTGGGGCGGCTGGGGAGGTGCGCCGGCGGGCTGGGGTGGCGGGGGAGGCGGCTGGCCGGCGGGCTGGGGTGGGAGGAGAGAGAAAACGGGAGAGAGAGAGAGGAAGGAGAACGCGCGCGGGAGAGGAGAAGAAGAAGAAAAAGGAGCCGGCCCGATTCGGCCGGTCCGATCCGGTCCGGTTCGATTCGGCCGGTTCGATTCAGGATACAAAATTTTAAATTTTTACTCTGCCTTGGGACCGAAAACGAGGCCCAAAAATTTCGAAAAAAATTCTAGAAAACTCAGAAAAATTCGTAGACTCCAAATATATTTTTAGTTTTGCCACGTGGTCTTTAAATTAATTTTTAAAAATCATCAAAGTTTTATATTTTCGAGAAATCAAACCCGATTTCGAAAATCCGAAAAATTTCAAATAATTTCCTAAAATTTAAATAAAATAAAAATATTAATATTACTCACAAAATAATACATTTAAAATTTGGGGTGTTACAACTTTAATCTCATAGAGTTTGTCTATAATAATAATTGTAATTTTAGTATTGAGATGGTATCTAGCTTCCTTCGTTAATTTTGCACTAGAGACACCATCCCTTATTTAACTTTGAATTTCCTGTTTGAAGTGTCATTAAAATTAATTTTGATGCAACTATTTCATTTAAGGTTGGTATGGAAGCGATAGCTATTATTTTTAGAGATCATTTGACTTCTGTGGCATAATAGGATCAAAATAAGTCTATGTTGTACTGCTAAGTAGTACATTTAAATAATACATGGAGATAGAGTTTGATAATGACAAGGACATCTGTACAGAGAGAGATAGAGTTTGCATAGTCTTAGGATATATAATCTTGTTACAATATTATCTCTAATACTGTTACATCATTATCTCTAATAACTTCCCCTATTGCTTGGTCTAATGAACGGTTCTAATCATTACAAATCTTTTACACTATGTTTGGGAACATTTGAAGGGGAAGGAAAATAAAAGAGGGAAAGTAAGGAATGAAAATAAAAATTATTTTTCTTTCCCTTGTTTGGACTGAGAGAGGAAAATATTAGAAGAAAATTGTTTTAATAATAGTAAAATTACAACTTTACTCCTAAATTTAAAAAAAAAACTATTAAATATAAAGTCATATTTGTACTTTTAAATATTTTCCTCCTACTTTCCCTCTATTTTAGAGAGAAAGGAGAAAAAGATAAAATATTTTTATTTTCCCTCCTTCCCTATTTTCTACTCAATCAAAATAAAACAATGAAAAATAAACTTATTTTCCTCTCACATTTTCTTTCCTCTCTTACTTTCCTCCCTTCCCAAACATAGTGTTAGTGGCAGGGTCATTAGCTTACAGCGAAGCTACTCTTCTGGCAAAAAGTAGATTTTTATATATATTTTACTTGTAAAGTAAACTTTGTTTCTCCATAATTTCTTTCATTGAAATTCATCTTTCAATTAAAAAAAAATGCACTCTACTAGCCCATCCTATAACTATTATATAAATTATTGTTTTATTTTAAAATTTTAGTGTTATTAATATTTTTATTTTTCTATTTTAATGTAACGCCCCTAATTTTTAAATTTATTGTTTTGTGGGTAAATATTAATATTTTATTTTATTTAAATTTTGAGAAATTATTTGAGATTTTTCGGGTTTTAGAAATCGGGTTCGATTTTTTAAAAATATAAAAATTTGATGATTTTTAAAAATTAATTTAAAGACCACGTGGTAAAACTAAAAATATATTTGGAGTCTACAAATTTTTCTGAATTTTTTTGAAATTTTTAGGCCTCGTTTTCGATCCCAAGGCAGAGTAAAAATTTAAAATTTTGTATATTGAATCAAACCGACAGAATCAAACCGGACAGGATCAGACCGATCGAATCGAACCGGCCAGCTTCTTTTCTTCTTCCTTCGCGCGCGTCCCCTGCCCCTCTTCCTCTCTTTCCCGTTTTCTCTCTCCTCCCTCCACCCCACGCCACGCCTCCGCCACCCAGTCCTCCCCACCTCGCCGACGCGCCACCCCAGCCTTCCCCACACCCCGGTCGGCCTTCCAGGAAGCCGAAAACGACGCGCGAAGAGATGCGATGTGCAGCGTGCCGTTTCGGCTTTCCAGCCAAAATCCGGCCGATCCGGCTACTGTTTAGGCCGGGTATTGTGTCTAAACTCATCTACACCTCGAGAGCTTTCTATAAACACCAAGAACACCAAAATCCATCGAGCGGTTTGCCCAATTTTTATCCGGGAAGTTTTAGCCCATTTCGATTTTTGGGCTAGATTTCTAGCAAACTGTGAACCCCACGAGAAAACTGAGAATACCAGAGTGCTCCACTCGTCAAGAGCTTCGCGGCAATATAAATTTCAAAATTTTTCGACACCGTTTTTCGGTGGGTCCCATAAAACTTCGTAGTGTTTTTCCACGCACTAAATGAGCTTAGAAACTCAACTCAACTCAACTAAGCCTTTATCCCAAAAATTTGGGGTCGGCTATATGGATTCGCTTTCTCCACTCTAAACGATTTTGGGTTAAATCCTCAGAAATGTGTAATGCTTCTAGGTCATGTTGTACTACTCTCCTCCAAGTCAATTTAGGTCTACCCCTTTTTTTCTTTCTATCCTCTAACCTAATGTGCTCTACTTGTCTAACTGAAGCCTCCGTATGTCTACGCTTCACATAACCAAACCACCTCAATCTCCCTTCTTTCAACTTATCTTTAATTGGCACCACTCCTACCTTTTCTCCAATACTCTCATTATGGACTTTATCTAGTCTAGTATGGCCACTCATCCACCTTAACATTCTCATCTCTGCAACTCTTATCTTAAACGCATACGACTCTTTCAGTGCCCAACACTCACTACCATATAACATAGCCAGTCGTATGGCTGTACGGTAAAATTTTTCTTTCAACTTATTGGGAATTTTACGATCACATAAAACTCCCGTGGCACGTCTCCACTTCAACCATCTAGCTTTAATCCTATGACTAACATCCTCCTCACATCCCCCATCTACTTGAAGGACTGAGCCTAGATATTTAAAGTGATTACTTTGGGACAGTACCACTTCATTCAAACTAACTCCTTTCCTATCACCAGTTTGGTCTTCCCTGAACTTGCAATGCATATATTCTGTCTTCGTTCTACTTAACTTAAAACCCCTTGACTCTAGAGTACTTCTCCAAAGCTCTAGCTTTTTATTGACTCCTTCTCATGTCTCATCTATCAGAACAATATCATCCGCAAACATTATGTACCAAGGAATACTCTCTTGTATATGTTTCGTCAATTCATCTAAAACTAATGTAAAAAGGTAAGGGCTTATGGCTGATCCTTGGTGTAATCCAATTGAAATCAGAAAATCTCTTGTGTCCCCTCTCACTGTGCGCACAATAGTAGTTACTCCTTCATACATATCTTTCAACATTTGTATGTACCTAATATATACCCTCTTTTGTTCTAACACATTCCATAAGACATCTCTTGGAACACTATCATAAGCCTTCTCCAAATCAATAAAAACCATGTGTAGATCTTTCTTCACATCTCTATATTTCTCCATCAAGCTTCTAATGAGAAAGATCGCTTCCATAGTTGAACGACCGGGCATGAAACCAAATTGATTGAGAGAGGTAGAAGTATCATGATATAGTCGATGCTCCACAACTCTCTCCCACAACTTCATAGTATGGCTCATGAGTTTAATTTCCCTATAGTTTGAGTAACTCTGTATGCCTCCCTTATTTTTAAAAATAGGTACTAAAATGCTCCTCCTCCATTCATCAGGCATTTTCTTTGAGTTTAGAATCTCATTAAATAATTTAGTTAACCATGCCACTCCCATATCTCCCAAACACTTCCACACTTCAATTAGTATTTCATCAGGTCCACAGGCTTTACCCACTTTCATTCTCTTAAGTGCTTCCTTTACTTCTAAAGATTTAATTCTTTTAGTATAATTCACATTCTTTTCTATTGTTCTATAATCTATATTCACGCTATTACCATTTTTACTATTATTAAAGAGATCATTAAAATAATTTCTTCATCTTTCTTTAATGTCCTCATCTTTTACCAACACTTTTCCTTCTTTATCCTTAATGCACCTAACTTGATTGAGATCTTGACATTTCCTTTCTCTCCTCCTTGCTAATCTATAAATATCTTTCTCCCCTTCTTTAGTTCCAAGTTTCTCATATAACTTTTCAAAGGCCTCTGCTCTTGCTTAATTGACTGCCTTTTTTGCCTCTTTCTTTGCTATCTTGTACTGTTTATATGCCTCATTATTATCACATTTAGGTAATTTCTTATACCATTCCCTTTTTCTCTTCACTGCCTTTTGTACTTCCTCATTCCACCACCATCTCTCTTTTGAGGGTGGTCCATGTCCTTTAGACTCTCCAAGTACTTTTCTAGCTACTTATCTAATCTTTAATGCCATCTGTATCCACATGTCATTGGCCTCCATATCCAGCTTCCATACTTCGGACTCGAGAAGCTCATTTTTGAACTTCACTTGCTTTACTCCTTTGAACTCCCACCACTTTGTTCGAGCTACACTATTTCTTCTGACCTTACTTGAATTGTTCCTAAACTTGACATCCAAGACTACCAACCGATGTTGACTTGTTAAAGCCTCTCCTGGAATGACCTTGCAATCCTTGCATAGAGCTCTATTTGTCTTCCTGGTTAAAAGGAAGTCGATTTGGCTTCTATGTTGTCCACTTTTAAAAGTCACTAAATGTGACTCTCTTTTTATAAAGTAGGTATTTGCTAGTATTAGGTCGTATGCCATAGCAAAATCCAGGATGTTTTTTCCCTTCTCATTTCGATTGTCAAAATCAAAACCTCCATGAACATTCTCATAATCTTGTCTATCACTTTCTACATGTCCATTTAAATCTTCACCAATGAAAACATTCTCTTCATTCGGTATGCATTGCATTAAATCATCCATATCTTCCCAAAACCTTTGTTTACTCTCACTGTCTAGTCCTATTTGTGGGGCATAAGCACTAACTATATTTATTGTTTCTCCTTCTAGTACTAGCTTTACTAGGATAATTCTATCTCCTACTCTTTTCACATCTATTACTGCGTCTTTCAATGTCCTGTCTATGATTATGCCCACTCCGTTCTTGTTTCTCTCCTTTCTGGTAAACCACAGTTTGTACCTTGAATTACCCACTTCCTTACTTTTCTCTCTTACCCATTTAGTCTCTTGAATGCAAGCAATATTTACCCTTCTCCTTTCCAAGGTATCCACAAGCTCCATTAATTTTCCTGTAAGTGATCCAACATTCCAAGTACCAACCCTGATCCTCCTCCTATCCTGTTCCTTCCTAATTGGTCTCCTTCTATGATATCTTCTATTGTTTTCTATGTCTATCTTGTGTTCTGTTCCACTATCTGTTCTACTATCTGTCCTATAGACTAACTTCTTTACCCACACCCGTCCATGATATGGGAACCCTTGCTCACTTAACCCACACCCGGGCACTGGCATGGCGCGTCACTTTTAGTGAACGCCCTACACCCTTGCATATTTCTCACTACACCCGGGCTCTGATGTAGCGCGTCGTTAGTAGAGGACGCCCCAATGTTTATATCATTTGAATCCATATCATAAGGTGTGACGAAATTTTTACGCTGGTTATCACCTACCGCAACCCTCCTCCTTTATCTGGGCTTGGGATCGGGTAACCGCAAACTACTTAGGCAGAGTTACTAAATGAGCTTAGAAAATTTCATAAAAATTTTGTACTAACCCCCGTGTTGTAGGCTTCGTGTAGGTACCTTCAATTCATGAAAATTCGATGGTTGCCCAGGTCTGCAAATTTTTGACCAGACAGACAGGCTACCGAAAAAGTCTTGGAATTAGGTCGAGATTTTGGCTACCCCACCGTTGTCAGACATCCTGAGCACGTCCCCAGGGTCAGAATCAGCATAGGTAAACCTGAACCTTACTTTTTCTTAATTGTTTAGTGTTTGAATTGGATTAGAAATCCGTAAAATATTCATGGTAGCTCAGAAAATTATGATTCCTTTGGCATTAGCTTAGTAATATTGCTAAGTACCGCGGGGCATAGTTTTAAAATTTTTAGAGCTCATTTGGGTAGTTTTTGCAAAAAGGTCAATTATAAGGACTAAACTGTAATTTTACATATTGTGATTGATGACTATTTGGATGGGCCCAGGAGGGGCTGTGTGATGTGATTGAGTTGTGGGTGTATGGTTTGTGGATATAGAAGTGCATTTTAAGCCCTTTTGCAGGTTGGGTAGGTCCTAGGTATAGGGGAGACTCTGCCGGATTTTCGGCACGACTTAGGACATCTTTGGTCTTTTTCTTAGTTTGTATTGAGTCAAAAGTATTAAATAATTGTAATAAAATTGTCAGGTGAGCCGGGACAGCCTTCCTCCTCCGCCCAGTCGCCACAGTGACTGCGGTTAAGTCTGTGAGTAAAATATTAATTTTAATTGTAATTTCAATATTATTATATGTTCCAGCATGCCCATGCATCACTTATATGTATATATCTATGTAGTTAAATACTAGGCACGTTTTACATTGCATTTATAAATGTTGAAATGCCATGGATGTTGTTTGTGGTAATTTGGAGCAGTGTGTGTGCGTTGGCATGTGTGTGGTATAGTGTTGGATATGGACAGGACGGGTAGACACGGCTTGAGATCTTCGCTGGGACCCAGTCCTTCAGGGTAGACACGGCTTGAGTTCTTCACTGGGACCCCGTATTGGTTTATTAAGCGAAAGTCCGGCTGAGTTCTTCGCTGGTAGAGGTTGGATTAAGAGGGCTGTATAGGGGATTAGCTCCCATATATTTATGGTTTGACATTACCGGGTGTGTGAGTGCTCCAAATTACATTTTTGCTGTTATGATGTGAAAATATTGACGATGTTGCATTTTACTTTACAGGGTGCTTTAGTTTTAGATAGCTATAGAGATTATGGTTAAAATTAATATTTTACTCTCTGAGTCGAACGCTCACTCCTGTTCAATATTTTTTCAGGCTACAGGAAGATCATTGTTGTGGTTAACCTGCTTTTCTCCTTCGCAGGTCGTCTATTCATGTTTGTATAATTCTGTTAACTCCTAGAATTTTTGCATGTGTTAGAAATATTTATTTGATATGGGTCTGTAATATAATTTTCCATGTTGGACCTGTAAACTTATTATATGCATATATGTTGGACTGGATGAGGGAGCTTAGCTCCCATTTGACTTTATGTTATTATGATTATGTGGAGGGTGAGCTGAGCTCCCCAATTGATTATATATTATGTTTACAGGTCCGGTGAGTCAAAAACTCCCCGTTAAAATGTCCATTTTATGGCCGGACTCTATCCGGTTGACTTTTTAAAATTGGACCCAAATGAGCCTTAGAGTTGGGTTGAGGAATAGTTAGGCTTACTATAGGCCTCAGGGGCTTTAGGCTAGCCCAGGTCCTAGTGTCGGTCCAGCCCATAGGTTGAGTCGTGACAAATGTGGTATCAGAGCTTAGGCTCCAGATTCATAGGGAAAAATTGTCTAATGTGTTGGGAAGAGTCTAATAGGAGTCACATGCAGAATATAGGGTCCACATTCGTCTTGCATTGTCATCTTTGCTTCTAGTTTCTACTTTATATAATTGTGTGAAATATGAGTTTATAGAGCTGTGTAATATGTCATTTTGAAATTTTGTGGGCTAATGCTGCTGAATTTCAGGAAAATGCGTAGAAGCAGGAGAGCTGCCACTGCACTAGAACCAGATATGCCTGACGAAGTGTCGGCATAGGATGAGGCGCTTGCCCCGAGGAGGCGGGGTAGGAGGCCTAAAGCTGCTCAAGTAGAGGAGCAGCCACCACCAGTTCAAGAACAGTCTTTTGTGGCCCCGGGTCCCATGGACCTAATGGCAACTACTCTAGCTGGTTTGCAGAGAACCATCGATATGATGACACAGTATATGGTCCACCCTCCCCAACAGCAGCAGTCCATCACACCAAGAGGGGAACCTTATAAACAAATAATTAATTTTAAGAAGTTGGTGCCTGGTACATATGATGTGTCAGACGATGCCTATCGGTTTTTGGATTCCTGCAAACAGGCAGGGATAGAGTTGCAGTTGACTAACAAAAGGCTCATAGAGTATGTGCAGCATGTCATGGGGCCTATGCCTAGACAATGGATGAATGACTACATATTATCTCGGATGAAAGGTTTGTTATGGACTCAGTTTGTGAAACTGTTTATCAACCGGTTTGTACCAGAAAGTTTCAAAGATCAAAAGTAGTGGGCCTTTGAGGCCTTAAGGCAGAATGACAGGTCTGTTGATGAATATACTACAGAATTTCTGAAACTTAGTAGATATGCCCCTACAACAGTGGCTACATAAAGTATGAAGGTAAAAAGGTTCCTAAAGGGGCTGGACAGGAGGTATGCAAACCTGGCCATGATGTCTAATCAGTCTTTTGATGTGGTAGTTGATCGAGCCTGACAGATTGAGATTAGCTACACTAGAGATGACAGTGGAAGGGCAAAGAAAAATAGAGTAGAGGGTTCTTCAGGTGTTCCCTACATGGGTACTACGAATAGTAGAGGCCAAAGTAATTACAGAGGAAGAAGTAAGAATAAGAAGAGTGGTTTTAGACACAAATCTCGAGGATTCAAACCAGGGTACGGATCCAGCAGTGGTCACAGTTCGGGGTACAATAGTTCTGGTTCTGGTTTAGGACCCTCCCTTGCACCTTGCGCACAATGTGGAAGAGCACATTCAGGACCTTGTATGATGGGTTCAGGAGTATGTTTTAGGTGTGGTCAACAAGGTCACTTTGTTAGGGAATGCCCCGTGTTCAGCAAGCCACAGATGGGATCACAAGGTTCTGTTGCAAATATTCCTCGTCAGTTTTATCTTGGTGCTTCCAGCATGGCAGGCAGTCAGTTCAGTGGCCAACAGGGCCGAGGACAAGGAGGATGTGGATTTGGAGGTAGATCAGGAGGTAGAAGTCATTATCAGGGTTCTACAACGCAGGGTAGGGGTTAAGCACAGGTTTTCACCCTGACCCACTAGGATGCTCAGGCTTCTAATGCAGTTGTGGCAGGTATTCTTCTAGTCTGTTCTTATGAGGCTCGTGTTTTGATAGATCCGGGTGCTACGCACTCCTTTGTCTCCCCAGTTTTTGCCATGAGATTGGGTAGGAACCCTACAACTTTAGAATGCCCTTTGTTTGTAGCTACCTCACTTAGTGACAACATAGATGTAGATATGGTTTTTCCGGGTAGCCCAGTAGTAGTGGATGGAAGAATCCTCCCAGCAGACTTGGTTTCTCTACCAGTAATGGATTTCGATGTAATTCTAGGAATGGATTGGTTGGCAACTCATTATGCCACTTTGGACTGCAGGAATAAAAAGGTGTATTTCCACATACCTAGTGTGGAAGAGTTTAGCTTTGATGGTGATAAGAGTGTGGCTCCATATAATTTGATTTCAGCAATTAGTGCTAGAAAAATATTGAGGCATGGATGTCAAGGGTATTTGGCATTGGTGAGAGATACATCTGTAGAAGGTGTCAACATGGAAAATGTTCCTGTTGTCAGAGAATTCATAGATGTCTTCCCTGAGGAGCTTCCAGGGTTGCCACCAGGAAGGGAAATAGAGTTTTGCATTGATGTTGTTTCGGATACAAACCCCATATCAATACCGCCTTACAGGATGGCATCAGCAGAATTAAAAGAGCTGAAGGAGCAACTACAGGAGCTTTTGGACAAGGGTTTCATACGCCCGAGCACTTCACCCTGGGGCGCTCCTGTTCTATTCGTGAGAAAGAAATATGGGTCCTTGAGGTTGTGTATTGATTATAGACAGCTGAACAGGGTGACTGTGAAGAACAAGTATCCACTTCTTCAGATCAATGATCTGTTTGATCAGCTCCAAGGAGATAGATTCTTTTCCAAGATAGACCTGCGATCAGGCTACTATCAGTTGAGAATCAGGAATGAGGATGTGTCCAAAACAGCATTTAGGACAAGATATAGTCATTATGAGTTCTTGATAATGTCTTTTGGACTCACTAATGCACCAGTAGCCTTCATGGACTTGATGAATAGGGTGTTCAGGCCATTCCTTGACCATTTTGTCATCGTATTCATAGATGACATTTTGGTATACTCTCGGACCGAGGAAGAATACCTGTGGCATTTGAGGATGGTGTTGCAGACTTTGAGGGAGCACCAGCTATATGCCAAATTTTCAAAATATGAATTTTGGCTAGAAAGCATCTCATTCTTGGGACACGTGGTTTCTAGTGAAGGCATTCAAGTGGATCCCAAGAAAATTGAGGTCAGAATCGATTGGCTTAGGCCTATAGATCAACGAGATGCAAAGTTTTCTGGGCCTAGCTGGCTACTATATGCGTTTTGTGCAGGATTTTTCCAGGATAGTAGCTCCCCTAACTAAGTTAACTCGAAAGAATGTTCCATTCATTTGGATAGATGATTGTGAGGAGAGTTTCCAGAAGCTTATGGAGTGTCTGACCACCGCCCCTGTGTTGACACTACCAATGAGTGGTGAAGGATATACCGTGTACTGTGACGCCTCCAGAGTTGGCTTAGGGTGTGTTTTGATGCAGAATGGAAAAGTAGTGACTTATGCTTCAAGGCAGCTGAAGAGGCATGAGCAGAATTATCCCACCCATGATTTGGAAATAGTGGCTGTAGTCTTTGCACTAAAGATCTGGAGACATTACCTGTATGGTGAAGTGTGCGAGATATACACCGACCACAAGAGTTTGAAGTATATCTTCCAATAGAGGGATTTAAATTTGAGACAGAGGAGATGGGTGGAGTTTCTAAGGGACTATGACTGTACCATCCAGCACCACCCTGGGAAGGCCAATGTAGTAGCAGATGCTTTGAGCAGAAAATCTTCTGGCAGCTTGGCGCACATATCAGCTGAGAAGAGACCGTTGATTCAGGAAGTACATGAGTTGATGGATCTGTCATGACCCAACCTATGGGCCGAACCGGCACTAGGACCTGGGCCAGCCTAAAGCCCCCGAGGCCCGTAGTAAGCATAACTATTCATTTACCCAATTCTAAGGCCCATTTGGGCCTAATTTCAAGAAACCAAACGGACAGAGTCCGGCCATAAAATGGAATTTCCAACGGGGAGTTTTCGACTCACCGACTTGTAAACACAATAAATACTCAATTGGGGAGCTCAGCTCACCCTCCACATACTCATCAGCATAAAAATAAATGGGAGCTTAGCTCCCTCATCCAATCCATCAAACATGCATAGAATATTAAGTTTACAGGTCCAAAATAATAATTTAGTTTACAGATCCAAATCAAATAAACATTTCTAACACATGCAGAAATTCTAAGATTTAACAAGTTTATACAAACATTAGTAATCGACCTGCGAGGGAGAAAGCAGGTTAACCTCAAAAATATCCTCCTGTGGCCTGGAAAAATTTTTGAACAGGAGTGAGCGTTCGACTCAGAGAGTAAAATATCAATTTTAACCATAATCTCTATAACTATCTAAAACTAATGCACCCTGTAGAGTGAAATGTAACATCAATAATATTTTCACATCATAACATCAAAAAGGTAATTTGGAGCACTCACGCACCCTGTAGCATCAATCATAATATATGGGAGTGATCCCTATCTGACTCTCTTAAATCCAACTGGTGCGTGAAGAACTCAAGCGGACTTTCGCAATAAACCAAATCGAGGTCCCAGTGAAGAACTCAAGCCGTGACTACCCCTCGAAGGATCGGGTCCGTGAAGAACTCAGTGTGACTACCGTCACATCCATAGTCCACACCACATCACATGCACACCAACGCTGCACGCTGCTGCTCCAAATTACCACAACAACATTCATGGCACGTTAACAGTTATAAATGCAACATAAGTCGTGCCTAGAGTTTAACTATATAATATATGCATATAAGTGATGCATGGGCATGATGAACATATAATAATATCGAAATTACAATTAAAATTAATATTTTACTCACAGACTTGACGACAATCACTTTGTGGCGGTGGCGGAGGAAGAAAGGTCATCGACTCACCTGACAATTATATTACAATTATTTAATACAATTGACTCAATACAATTCAAGAAAAGACCAATTGCGTCCTAAGTCGTGCCGAAAATCCGGCAGAGTCTCCCCTATACCTAGGACCTACCCAACCTGCAAAATGGCTCAAAACACACTTCTATATTTACAATCCATATATCCACAGCTCAATCATATCACACAGCCCTCACAGGCCCATCAAATCAATCATCCATCACAGTATGTAATATTTCAATTTAATCCTTATAATTGACCATTTTTGCAAAAACTGCCCAAATAAGCTCTAAAAATTCTAAAACTTTGCCCCGCGGTCCTTAGCAATATTACTAAACTATTGCAAAAAGAATCATAATTTTCTAAGCTACCACAAATATTTTATTGATTTTTAATCCTATTTAAGCACTAGAAAATTACGAAAAAGCAAGGTTCGGGTTTACCTTTGCCAATTCCGACTTCGGGAACGCGCTCGGGACGTCTGACAATGGGGGGCTAGCCAAAACCTCGATCCAATTCGGAGACTTTTCCGGTAACGGGTCTGTCTGGCCGAAAATTCACAGACCCGGTCAACTGTCGAATTTCCGCGAATTGAGGATACCTACACGAAGCCCATAACACGGGGGTTAGTACATAAATTTTTCAGAATTTTCTAAGCTCATTTAATGCTCGGAAAAACACTGCGAAGTTCCGTGGGACCCACCAAAAAACGGTGTCGAAAAATTTTGAAATTTATATCCCCGCGAAGCTCTCGACGTGTGGAGCACTCTGGCACTCTCAGTTTTCTCGTGGGATTCACGGTTTTCGAGAAATCTAGCCCAAAAGTCAAAATTGGCTAAAAACTTTCTGAGCAAAAATTGGACAAACCGCTCGATGGATTTCGGCGTTCTTGGTGTCTATGGAAAGCTCTCGTCGAGTAGATGATTTTAGACACAAGACTCGGTCCAATTGGTGGCGGATCGGCGGATTTTGGCGGGAAGCTGAAACGCCTTGCGAGTGAGGGAATTCGCGGTTCCCGTGATTTAGCGGCGGCCGGTGGGAGGCTGGGTGGCGGTCTTTGGTGGTGGGGTGGCGGGAGGTGGTGGCGCGAGGCGAGGAGAGAGAAAACGGGAGGAAGAGAGAAGGGGGAAGAGACGCGCGCGGGAGGAAGAAAAAGGGAAGGGAGCCGGTCCGATTCGACTGGTCCGATCTGATCCTGTTCGATTCGGCCGGTTCAATTCGAAATGCAAAATTTTAAATTTTTACTCTGCCTCGGGACCGAAAATGAGGTCCAAAAATTCTGAAAAAATTTCAGAAAACTCAGAAAAATACGTAAACTCCAAATATATTTTTAGTTTTGCCACGTGATCTTTAATTTTATTTTTAAAATTCATCAAAGTTTATATTTTAGGAAAATCGAACCCGATTTTTTAAATTCGAAAAATCTCAAAAAAATTCCTAAAATTTAAATAAAATTAAAATACCAAAAATGCTCATAAATTTAAAATTTTTGGGGTGTTACATTTTTCCCCCCTTACAGAAAATTCGTCCTCGAATTTTACACAAGGCAGAATAAAGCACATGATTATACATTGAACAGATAAGGGTACTTGCTACGCATGTCCCGTTCTGACTCCCAGGTGCACTCTTCCATTGACTGACTCCTCCACAAAACCTTAACTATAGGGATCTGTTTTGATCTCAGCTGTCTCACTTGGTAGTCCACTATGGCTACAGGCTGCTCCTCAAATGTCAAGTTCTCTTTTAGCTCTATCACATCCGGCTGCAGTACATGAGAAGGATCGGGAATGTATTTCCTGAGCATGGAGATGTGAAACACGGGATGAACATGAGAGAGGTTGGGTGGTAGCTCCAACCAATAGGCAACTGCTCCAACTCTATCAGTAACCTCAAAAGGTCTAATATACCGAGGTGCCAACTTGCCCTCCTTTCCAAATCTCATGACTCCCTTCATTGGAGAAACCTTCAGGAATACATAGTCGTCCACTGCAAACTCCACATCCCTCCGTCTGGGGTCTGCATAACTCTTACGCCTCGAAAAGCTTTTGATCGTTCCACGATTAAAGGAACTACCTCTGAAGTGTACTGCACTAGGTCTACATCATGCACCTTCGCTTCCCCCATTTCTGTCCAACACAGAGGAGACCTACACTTTCTTCCATATAATGCCTCATAGGGTGCCATCCCTATCTTTGGAGTGGTAATGCTTGTTGTTGTAGGCAAACTCCACCAAAGCTATTGCTCATCCCATTGACCTCCAAAATCCAAGACACTCATGCGAAGCATGTCTTGATGTTTGGATTGTCCTTTCGATTTGTCCGTGCATGCGAGGTGGAAAGCCATACTGAAGTTCAACTGTGTGCCAAGTGCCTCCTGCAACTTTCTTCAAAACCTAGAAGTGAACTGGGGCCCTCTGTCAGATATTATGGAAGCCGAAACTCCATGCAATCTGACTATTTCTCGAATGTAGAGTCGGGCGTACTGTGCCACAGAATATGTAGTCTTCACAGGTAAGAAGTGAGCTGATTTGGTCAAGCGGTCTACAATTACCTATATCGAATCATATCCTCGCGTGATACGAGGCAACCCAGTCACAAAATCCATAGTGATCATTTCCCACTTCCATTCTGGGATAGGGAGTTCTTGCAGCTTCCCTGACGGTCTTTGGTATTCAAACTTCACCTTCTGACAAGTCAAGCACTTGGACACAAAATTTGCTATGTCTCTTTTCATGCCATTCCACCAATAGCTATCTTTCACATCATGGTACATCTTAGTGGAACATGGGTGGACACTGTACAGTGTATAGTGTGCCTCTTGCATGATTTCATTTCTGAGATTGTCTACATCGGGCACACATATCCTCGAACCATGCACTAGGGCGCCATCATTGGCAAATCCAAACTCACCACCTTCACCTTGCTGTACTCTTTCTATAATCTTCATCAATTGTTGGTCTCTGTCTTTGGGAAACTCTAACTCTGTCCCTCAAGTCCGCCTCACCGAAAAGTGAGCCTACAATACCCCCTCATCTGAATGATCTAGGATTTAACCTTGATCCATCAACTCATGTATCTACTGAATCAATGGTCTATTCTCTACTGAAATTTGCGCATATATTACAGAAGATTTTATGCTCAAGGAATATGCTACAACATTGGCCTTCCTGTGGTGGATGGTGCAATCATAGTCTTTGAGCTCCATCCATCTCCTCTGTCTCAAGTTTAAATCCCTCTCTTTGGAAGATGTACTTCAAACTCTTGTGGTGGTGTATATCTCGCACACTTCACCATACGGTAGTGTCTCCAGTTTTAAGTGCAAAGACTACACCGCCATTTCCAAATCATGGGTGGGGTAGTTACGCTCATGTCTCTTCACCGCTTGAAGCATAAGCCACTACCTTTCCATTCTGCATCAAAACACACCCTAGGCCAACTCTGGGCGTCACAATACACGGTGTATCCTTCACCACTCACGGGTAGTGTCAACACGGGGCGGTGGTTAGACACTCCTTAAGCTTCGAAACTCACCTCACGATCATCTGTCCAAATGAATGGAACATTCTTCTGGTCAACTTAGTTAGGGAGCCGCTATCCTGGAGAAATCTTGTACAAAACACCTATAGTAGCCAGCTAAACTCAGAAAACTTCGCACCTCAGTGACTGTTGTAGGCCTAAGCCAATCAGTTACAGCTTCAATTTTCTTGGGATCTACTTGAATGCCATCCCTAGAAACCACGTGTCCCAAGAATGAGATGCTTTCTATCCAAAATTCACAATTTGAAAATTTGGCATATACCGGTGCTCCTCAACGTCTGCAACACCATCCTCAAGTGCCACACGTGTTCTTCCTCGGTCCGAGAGTATACCAGAATGTCATATATGAATACGATGACAAAACGGTCCAAAAATGGCTTGAACACCCTGTTCATCAAGTCCATGAAATTTCTTTGTGCATTAGTGAGTCCAAAAGACATCACCAAGAACTCATAATGACCATATCTTGTCCTGAAAGCCGTTTTGGACACGTCCTCATTCCTGATTCTCAATTGATGGTAGCCTGATCGCAAGTCTATTTTGGAAAAGAATCTAGCCCCTTGGAGCTGATCAAACAGATCATCGATCCGAGGAAGTGGATACTTATTCTTCACAGTCACCTTGTTCAGCTGTCTATAGTCAATGCACAACCTCAATGACCCATCCTTCTTTCTAACAAATAGAACAGGAGCACCCCAGGGTGAAGTGCTCGGACGTATGAAACCCTTGTCCAAAAGCTCCTGTAGTTGCTCCTTCAGCTCTTTCAATTCTGCTGGTGCCATCTGTAAGGTGGCATGGATATGGGGTTTGTACGGCACAACATCAATACAAAACTCTATTTCCCTTCCCGGTGGCAACCCCGAAGCTCCTGCAGGAAGACATCCATAAATTCTCTGACATCATGAAAATTGTCCATGCTGACACCTTCTACAGATGTATCTCTCACCAATGCCAAATACCCTTGGCATTCACGCCTCAACATTTTTCTAGCACTAATTGCTGACACCAAATTATATGGAGCCACGCTCCTGTCACCATCAAAGCTAAACTCTTCCACACCAGGTATGTGGAAATACACCTTTTTGTTCCTGTAGTCTAAAGTGGCATAGTGAATTGACAACCAATCCATCCCCAGGATTACATCAAAATCCATTACTGGTAGAGGAACCAAGTCTGTTGGGAGGATCTTTCCATCCACTACCACTGGGCTACCCGGAAAAACCATATCTACATCTATGTTGTCACTAAGTGGGGTAGCTACCGACAAAGGGCATTCTAAAGTTGTAGGGTTTCTACCCAACCTCATGGCAAACACAGGGGAGACAAATGAGTGCGTAGCACCGGATCTATCAAAACCACGAGCCTTATAGGAGCAGGACTGGAAGAATACACGCCACAATGCATTTGAAGCTTGAGCATCCCGGTGGGTCGTGGTGAAAACCCGAGCTTGACCCCTACGAGTGGCGAGAACCACGACATCGACTTCTACCTCGACCGCCTCCAAATCCACGTCCCCCTTGTCCTCGGCCTGGCCATCGAATCGATCGCCGCCATGTTGGAAGCACTGGATACAATGGCGAGGAACATTTGCAATGAACCTGTGACCCCATCTGTGGCTCAGAAAGCGGCATTCTCTAGCAAAGTGACCGGTTGGCCACACAAAGCATACTCTGAACCCATCAAACAAGGTCTGAATGTCCTCTTCCACACTTTGTGCACAAGGTGCCAAGGAGGATCTGAACGGACCAGGCTGCTGTACCCCAAGCGTGACCACTTCTGGATCAGGTACCGATGCAGATCCTCGAGGTTTGTGTCTAAAACCACTCTTCTTGTTCTGCTTTTCCTCTGTAATTACTCGCCACCACCGTCAGGAGTACCCATGGAAGGACACACGAGGAACCCTCTGCTCTGTTTTTCTTTGCTCTTCCACTGTCATCCGCAGCATAGCTAATCTCAATCTGTCTGGCTCGATCAACCACCACATCAAAAGACTGATTAGACATCATGGCCAGGTTCGCATACCTCCTATCAAGCCCCTTTAAGAATCTCTTCACCTTCATAGTTTCTGTAGCTACTGCTGCAAGGGCATATCTGCTCAATTCCAAAAAGTGCAGAGCATATTCATCTACAGACCTGCCATTCTGTCTTAAGGCTTCAAAGGCCCACTGCTTCTGATCTCTGAAGCTTTCTGGCACAAACCGATTGATAAAAAGTTCCACAAACTGAGCCCATGTCAAGCCCTCCATCCGGGGTAACACGTAGTCATTCATCCATTGTCTAGGCATAGGCCCCATGACATGCTGCATACACTCTATCAGTCTTCTATCAGTCAACTGTAATTCTGTTCCTGCCTGTCTACAGGAATCCAAAAACCGATATGCATCGTCTGACACATCATAAGTACCAGGCACCAACTTCTTGAAATTTATGATCTGTTTGTAAGGTTCTCCTCTTGGTGCGGTGGACTGCTGCTGCTGTGGAGGGTGGACCATATACTGCGCCATCATGTCGATGGTCCTCTGCAACCCAGCTAGAGTAGCTGCCATGGGGTCCATGGGTGTAACACCCCAAATTTTATTATTTATGAGTATTTTTGATATTTTAATTTTATTTAAATTTTAGGAATCTTTTTGAGATTTTTCGGATTTTAAAAATCGGGTTCGATTTTCTGAAAATATAAACTTTGATGATTTTTAAAAATTAATTTAAAGACCACGTGGCAAAACTAAAAATATATTTGGAGTCTACGTATTTTTTTGTGTTTCTGAAATTTTTTCGGAATTTTTGGACCTCGTTTTGGTCCGAGGCGATAAAAATTCAAAATTTTGTATTCGAATCGAACCCGAATCGAATCGGACCGGATCGGACCGGTCGAATCGAACCGGCTCCATTTCCTTTTTCTTCTCCTGCGCGCGTCGTCCCTCTCTTTTCTCTTTCTTTTCTCTCTCCTCCTCCCTGCGCTGCGTTGCTCGATTTCTCGGCCAAATCCGTGATCCGTCACCGATTGGACCGGGTCTTGTGTCTAAAATCATCTACTCGTGAGAGCTTTCCATAGACACCAAGAACGCCGAAATCCATCGAGCGGTTTGTCCGATTTTTGCTCGGGAAGATTTTAGCCCATTTCGACTTTTGGGCTAGATTTCTCGAAAACCGTGAATCCCCGAGGAAACCGAGGCCACCAAAGACGCTCCATTCGTCGAGAGCTTGCGCGACATAAATTTCGAATTTTTCCGACACCGTTTTTCGATGGGTCCCACGAAACTTCGCAGTGTAATTTCGAGCATTAAATGAGCTTAGAAAATTCTGAAAAATTTTATGTACTAACCCCCGTGTAATGGGCTTCGTGTAGGTATCCTCGATTCGCGAAAATTCGACAGTTGATCGGGTCTGCAAAATTCCGGCGACGGACCGATTCTGGAAAAGTCTCGAATTGGGCGAGGTTTTGGCTAGCCCCATTGTCGACGTCGGCGCGTCCGAAGTCGGAATCGGCAAAGGTAAACCCGAACCTTGTTTTTACGTAATTTTCTAGTGCTTAAATAGGATTAAAAATCCATAAAATATTCGTGGTAGCTTAGAAAATTACGATTCTTTTTGCAATAGCTTAGTAATATTGCTAAGGACCCGGGGCAAAGTTTTATAATTTTTAGAGCTTGTTTGGCGGTTTTGCAAAAATGATCAATAATAAGGACTAAATTGAAATTTTGCGTATTGTGATGGATGATTGATTTGATGGGCCCAGGAGGGGCTGTGTGATATGATTGAACTGTTGATGTATGGATTGTGAGTATAGAAGTGTGTTTTGAACCCTTTTGCAGGTTGGGTAGGTCCTAGGTATAGGGGAGACTCTGGGATTTTCTACGACTTAGGGCGTAATTGGTCTTTTCTTTGTTTGTATTGAGTCGATTGTATTAAATAAATGTAATATGATTGTCGTGAGTCGATGACCTTCTTCCTCCGCCCGCCCACGGTAATTTGTCGTCAAGTCTGTGAGTAGAATATTAATTTTAATTATAATTTCGATATTATTATATGTTCAGCATGCCCATGCATCACTTATATGCATATATTTATGTAGTTAAACTCTAGGCACGATTTATGATGCATTGATAACTGTTAAAGTGCCATGATGTTGTTGTGGTAATTTGGAGCAGTGTGCGTGCGTTGGCGTGCGTGTGATGTGGTGTGGACTATGGATAGGACGGGGTAGTCACGGCTTGAGTAATTGGGACGTTCCTTGAAGGGTAGTCACGGCTTGAGTAATTATTTGGGACCCTCGATTTGGTTATTAAGTGGAAGTCCGAGCTTGAGTAATTGTGGCACTGGGTTGGATTTAAGAGAGTCAGATAGGATCAGCTCCCATATGTTATGATTGATACTACAGGGTGTGTGAGTGCTCCAAATTACCTTTTTGATGCTATAATGTGAATATGATGTTAATGTTGCATTTCACTCTACAGGTTGCATTAGTTTCAGATAGTTATAGAGATTATAGTTAAGATTGATATTTTACTCTCTGAGTCGAACGCTCACTCCTGTTCAAAAATTTTTACAGGCCACAGGAGGATATTTTGTTCTGGGTTAACCTGCCTTTTTACCTCGCAGGTTGTTTATCAATATTGTGTAATTTTAATTACTCCTAGAATTTCCGCATGTGTTAGCAGTATTTATTTGAATTTGGTCTGTAATATTTTTATCATGTTGGACCTGTAAACTTAAATATGTTATGCATGTTGATGGATTGGATGAGGGAGCTGAGCTCCCATTTATTTTATGTTGATGAGTATGTGGAGGGTGAGCTGAGTATTTATTGTGTTTACAGGTCGGGTGAGTCAAAAACTCCCCGTTGGAAAGTCCATTTTATGGCCGGACTTTGTCCGTTTGTTTTCTTGAAATTGGGCCCAAATGGGCCTTAGAGTTGGGTTAATGAATAGTTAAGGCTTACTACGGGCCTCGGGGGCTTTAGGCTGGCCCAGGTCCTAGTGCCGGTCCAGCCCATAGGTTGGGTCGTGACAATGGGACCCTGTGCCATAAAGGACTGATCCTGTACTGGGGGTGGCTGCTCCTCTACTTGAGCAGCTCTAGGCCTCCTACCCCGCCTCCTCGGGGCAGGCGCCTCATCCTGTGCCGACACCTCGTCGGGCACATCAGTTACAGTGCGATGGTAGCTCTCACCTTCTACGCATTTTCTGAAATTCAAAGATTAGCCCACAAAAATTCAAAACTGCTCATTACACAGCTCTATAGACTCATATTTATACATAATATATGGAGCAGAAACTAGAAGCAAAGATGACAATGCAAGACGAATGTGAACCCTATTTTCCACATGTGACTCCTAGTAGACTCTTCCCAACATTTTAGATGAACATTCCCTAAGAATCTAGAGCCTAAGCTCTGATACCACATTTGTCACGACCCAACCTATGGGCGGACCAAGCACTAGGACACAGGCGACCTAAAGCCCCAGAGGCGTAGTAAGCCTAACTGTTCATTTACCCAATTCTAAGGCCCATTTGGGCTAATTTCAAAACCAAGCGGACAGTCAGGCCATAAAATGGACTTTCCAACGGGAGTTTTGACTCACCCGACCTACAAACACAATAAATACTCAATTGGGGAGCTCAGCTCACCCTCCACATACTCATCAGCATAAAAATAAATGGGAGCTCAGCTCCCTCATCCAATCCATCAAACATGCATAGAATATTAAGTTTACAGGTCCAAAATAATAATTTAGTTTACATATCCAAATCAAATAAACATTTCTAACACATGCGGAAATTCTAAGATTTAACAAGTTTATACAAACATTAGTAATCGACCTGCGAGGGAGAAAGCAGGTTAACCTCAAAAATATCCTCCTGTGGCCTGGAAAAATTTTTGAACAGGAGTGAGCGTTCGACTCAGACAGTAAAATATCAATTTTAACCATAATCTCTATAACTATCTAAAACTAATGCACCCTGTAGAGTGAAATGCAACATCAACAATATTTTCACATCATAACATCAAAAAGGTAATTTGGAGCACTCACGCACCCTGTAGCATCAATCATAATATATGGGAGCTGATCCTATCTGACTCTCTTAAATCCAACTTTGGTGCCGTGAAGAACTCAAGCGGACTTTCGCTTAATAAACCAAATCAAGGGTCCCTGAAGAACTCAAGCCGTGACTACCCCTCGAAGGATCGGGTCCCGGTGAAGAACTCAAGCGTGACTACCCATCCTGTCCATAGTCCACACCACATCACACTCACACCAACGCACGCACACTGCTCCAAATTACCACAACAACATTCATGGCACATTAACAGTTATGAATGCAACATAAGTCATGCCTAGAGTTTAACTATATAATATATGCATATAAGTGATGCATGGGCATGCTGAACATATAATAATATCGAAATTACAATTAAAATTAATATTTTACTCACAGACTTGACGACAATCACTGTGGCGGCTGGGCGGAGGAAGAAGGCTGTCCCGGCTCACCTAACAATTATATTACAATTATTTAATACAATTGACTCAATACAATTCAAGAAAAGACCAATTACGTCTAAGTCGTCAGAAAATCGTGAGTCTCCCTATACCTAGGACCTACCCAACTGCAAAATGGCTCAAAACACACTTCTATATTTACAATCCATATATCCACAGCTCAATCATATCACACAGCCCCTCACAGGCCCATCAAATCAATCATCCATCACTGAATGTAATATTTCAATTTAATCCTTATAATTGACCATTTTTGCAAAAACTGCCCAAATAAGCTCTAAAAATTCTAAAACTTTGCCCCGCGGTCCTTAGCAATATTACTAAACTATTGCAAAAAGAATCATAATTTTCTAAGCTACCACGAATATTCTATGGATTTTTAATCCTATTTAAGCACTAGAAAATTACGAAAAAGCAAGGTTCGGGTTTACCTTTGCCAATTTCGACTTGAGGCAGCTCGGGGCGTCGACAATGGGGCTAGCCAAAACCTCGTCCAATTCGGAGACTTTTCCAGAGTGCAGTGCATGCGTAGGAAATTCTGAACCGGACAAGCGTCGAATTTCCGCGAATTGAGGATACCTACACGAAGCCCATAACACGGGGGTTAGTACATAAATTTTTCAGAATTTTCTAAGCTCATTTAATGTTCGGAAAAACATTGCGAAGTTCCGTGGGACCCACCGAAAAACGGTGTCGGAAAATTTTGAAATTTATATCCCCGCGAAGCTCTCAACCTGTGGAGCACTCTGGTACTCTCGGTTTTCTCGTGGGATTCGCGATTTTCGAGAAATCTAGCCCAAAAGTCGAAATGGGCTAAAAACTTCCCGAGCAAAAATTGGACAAACCGCTCGATGGATTTCGGCGTTCTTGGTGTCTATGGAAAGCTCTCGCCGAGTAGATGATTTTAGACACAAGACCCGGTCCAATTGGTGGCCGGATCGGCCGGATTTTGGCCGGGGTCCTATCCCAGAATGGAAGTGGGAAATGATTACTATGGATTTTGTGACTGGGTTGCCTCGTACCACGCTGGGATATGATTCGATATGGGTAATTGTAGGCCGCCTAACTAAATCAGCTCATTTCTTGCCTGTGAAGACCACATATTCTGTTGCACAATATGCCCGGCTCTATATTCGAGAAATAGTCAGATTGCATGGAGTTCCTGCTTTCATAATATCTGACAGAGGGCCCCAGTTCACTTCTCGATTTTGGAGGAAGTTACAGGAGGCACTTGGCACACAGTTGAACTTTAGTACCGCTTTCCACCCTCAGACAGACAGACAGTTCCAAAGGACAATCCAAACACTGGAAGACATGCTTCGCATGAGTGTTTTGGATTTTGGAGGTCAATGGGATGATCAGCTACCTTTGGTAGAGTTTGCCTACAACAACAGTTATCATTCCAGTATAAGGATGGCACCCTATGAGGCATTATATGGCAGAAAGTGTAGGTCTCCTCTGTGTTGGACGGAAATGGGAGAAGCGAAGGTGCATGATATAGACCTAGTGCAATATACTTCAGAGATAGTTTCTTTAATCAGGGAACGATAGAAAACAGCTTTCAGTAGGCAGAAGAGTTATGCAGACCCCAGATGGAGGGATGTAGAATTTGCAGTAGTCGACTATGTATTCCTGAAGGTTTCTCCGATGAAGGGAGTCATGAGATTTAGAAAGAAGGGCAAGTTGGCACCTCAGTATATTAGACCTTTTGAGGTTACTGATAAAGTTGGAGCAGTTACCTACCGGTTGGAGTTACCACCCAACCTTTCTCATGTTCATCCTGTATTTCACATCTCCATGCTCAGGAAATACATACCTGATCCTTCTCATGTGCTACAGCCGAATGTAGTAAAGCTGAAAGAAAACCTGACGTTTGAGGAGCAACCTGTAGCCATAGTGGACTACCAAGTGAGGTAGCTAAGATCAAAACAGATCTCTATGGTTAAGGTTTTGTGGAGAAGTCAGTCAGTAGAAGAGTGCACCTGGGAGTCAGAGCGGGACATGCGTAGCAAATACCCTTATCTATTCAATGTGTAATTCTGTATTTTATTCTGCCTTGTTTAAAATTCGAGAACGAATTTTCTGTAAGGGGGAAAGAATGTAACACCCCTAATTTTTAAATTTATTATTTTGTGGATAAATATTAATATTTTATTTTATTTAAATTTTGGGAAATTATTTGAGATTTTTCGGGTTTTAGAAATCGGGTTCGATTTTCCAAAAATATAAAACTTTGATGATTTTTAAAAATTAATTTAAAAACCACGTGGCAAAACTAAAAATATATTTGGACTCTATAAATTTTTCTGAATTTTCTAGAATTTTTTCAAAATTTTTGGGCCTCGTTTTTTGTCCCAAGGCAGAGTAAAAATTCAAAATTTTGTATATTGAAATGGACAGGCCGAATTGAATCGGACCAGATCAGACCGGTCGAATCGAACCGGATAGCTCCTTTTCTTCTTCCTCGACCCCTCTTCCTCTCTTTCCCATTTTCTCTCTCCTCCCTCCTCCCCATGCTTTGCCGCCACCCGACCCTCCCCACCTGCTGGCCACTGACCTTCCCCCACTGCCGGCCTTCGGTGGCGAAAAGATCTTGTGAAGAGACGCGATCGCGATCGCGCGTTCGACTTCGGCCAAAATCCGGCCGATCCAGCCACTGTTTGGGCTGGGTCTTGTGTCTAAACTCATCTACACCTCGAGAGTTTTTTATAGACACTAAGAACACCAAAATTCATTGAGCGGTTTGCCCAATTTTTGTCTGAGAAGTTTTAGCCCATTTCGACTTTTGGGCTAGATTTCTCGCAAACCGTGAACCCCAAGAGAAAACTGAAAGTACCAGAGCACTCCACTCGTCGAGAGCTTCGAGGCAATATAAATTTAAAAATTTTTCGACACTGTTTTTCGATGGGTCCCATGAAACTTCGTAGTGTTTTTCCGAGCACTAAATGAGCTTGGAAAATTTCGTAAAAATTTTGTACTAACCCTCGTGTAATGGGCTTCGTGTAGGTACCTTCAATTAATGAAAATTCGATGGTTGCTCAGGTCTATGAATTTTCAACCAGACAGATAGGCTATCAAAAAAGTCTTGGAATTGGATCAAGATTTTGGCTACCCCACCATTGTCAGACGTCCCGAGCGCTTCGCCAGGGTCGGAATCGGCATAGGTAAACTCGATTGGGAGGGGACACAAGAGATTTTTCGATCTCAATTGGATTACACTAAGGATTAGCCATAAGCCCTTACCTTTTTACATTAGTTTTAGATGAATTAACGAAACATATACAAGAGAGTATTCCTTAGTGCATGATGTTTGCGAATGATATTGTTCTGATAGATGAGACACGAGAAGGAGTCAATAGAAAGCTAGAGCTTTAGAGAAGTACTCTAGAGTCGAAGGGTTTTAAGTTAAGTAGAACGAAGACATGATACATGCATTGCAAGTTCAGTGAAGGCCAAACTGATGATAGGGAAGGAGTTAGTTTGAATGGAGTTGTACTGTCCCAAAGTAATCACTTTAAATATCTAGGCTCAGTCCTTCGAGTAGATGGGGGATGTGAGGAGGATGTTAGTCATAGGATTAAAGCCGGATGGTTGAAGTGGAGACGTGCCACAGGAGTTTTATGTGATCGTAAGATTCCCAATGAGTTGAAAGGAAAATTTTACCGTACAGCCATACAACCGGCTATGTTATATGGTAGTGAGCATTGGGTACTGAAAGAGTCGTATGCATCTAAGATAAGAGTTGCAAAGATGAGAATGTTAAGGTGGATGAGTGGCCACACTATACTAGATAAAGTCTGTAATGAGAGTATTGGAGAAAAGGTAGGAGTGGTGCCAATTGAAGATAAGTTAAGAGAAGGAAGATTGAGATGGTTTGGTTATGTGAAGCGTAGACATACGGAGGCTCCAGTTAGACAAGTAGAGCAAATTAGGTTAGATGATATAAAGAAAAAAAGGGGTAGACCTAAATTGACTTGGAGGATAGTAGTATAACATGACCTAGAAGTATTACATATTTCTGAGGATTTAACCCAAAATCGTTTAGAGTAGAGAAAGCAAATCCATATAGCCGACCCCAAATTTTTGGGATAAAGGCTTAGTTTGTGTCTTGTGTGTTTAGTGTTTGAATTAGATTAGAAATCCGTAAAATATTCATGGTAGCTCAGAAAATTATGATTCATTTTGCATTAACTTAGTAATATTGCTAAGTACCGCGGGGCAAAGTTTTAGAATTTTTAGAGCTCATTTGGGTAGTTTTTGCAAAAGGATCAATTATAAGGACTAAACTATAATTTTACATATTATGATTGATGACTGTTTGGATGAGCCCAGGAGGGGCTGTGTGATGTGATTGAGTTGTCGGTGTATGGTTTGTGGATATAGAAGTGCGTTTTAAGCCCTTTTACAGGTTGGGTAGGTCCTAGGTATAGGGGAGACTCTGCCGGATTTTCGGCACGACTTATGACATTTTTGGTCTTTTTCTTAGTTTGTATTGAGTCAAAAGTATTAAATAATTATAATAAAATTGTCAGGTGAGCCGGGACATCCTTCCTTTTACGCCTTTGCCACGATGGATTGCGGTTAAGTGCATGAGTAAAATATTAATTTTAATTATAATTTCGATATTATTATATGTTCCAGCATGCCCATGCATCACTTATATGTATGTATCTATGTAGTTAAATACTAGGCACGTTTTACATTGCATTTATAAATGTTAAAGTGCCATGGATGTTGTTTGTGATAATTTGGAGTAGTGTGTGTGGTATAGTGTTGGATATGGACAGGACGGGTAGACACGGCTTGAGTTCTTCGCTGGGACCCCGTATTGGTTTATTAAGCGAAAGTCATTTGAGTTCTTATTTGTGAGAGGTTGGATTAAGAGGGCTGTATAGGGAATCAGCTCCCATATATTTATGGTTTGACATTACCGGGTGTGTGAGTGCTCCAAATTACCTTTTTGCTATTATAATGTGAAAATATTGACGATGTTGCATTTCACTTTACAGGGTACTTTAGTTTTAGATAGCTATAGAGATTATGATTAAAATTGATATTTTACTCTCTGAGTCGAACGCTCACTCCTGTTCAATATTTTTCTAGGCTACAGGAGGATCATTATTGTGGTTAACCTGCTTTTCTCCTTCGCAAGTTGTCTATTCATGTTTGTATAATTCTGTTAACTCTTAGAATTTTCGCATGTATTAGAAATATTTATTTGATATGGGTCTGCAATATAATTTGCCATGTTGGACCTGTGAACTTATTATATGCATGTATGTTGGACTGAATGAGGGAGCTGAGCTCCCATTTGACCTTATGTTATTATGAGTATGTGGAGGGTGCGCTGAGCTCCCCAATTGATTATATATTGTGTTTACAGGTCGGGTGAGTCCAAAAATCCTCATTAAAAGGTCCATTTTATGGCCGGACTCTGTCCGATTGATTTCTTGAAATTGGGCCCAAATGGGCCTTAGAGTTGGGTTGAGAAATAGTTAGGCTTACTACGGACCTCGGGGGCTTTAGGCTGGCTCAGGTCCTAGTGCCGGTCCGGCCCATAGGTTGGGTCGTGACATTTAAAAAAGTAAATTAAAATATTTTTAAAATTATTGTTTTCAACAAAGATATTTTTTATGTTGTATAAAATATTAATAATTAAATAAATTAAAAATAGATGAAAATATTAAAGTATTTGATGAAGTATATTTTTATAAACTTTTATTTTTTTTAAATAAAAAATAAGTATTAAAATATTAAAATATAAAAACTAAAAAATAATTTACTTAAAAAAAAATGACGTTGGCAATCAAACCAGTCGATTGAATTGGTAAATTAAACTTTAAACCTATTTAAGTATATAATTTAAATTAGATAAAGAGATAATTCAGTTGATTTGATAATAGAATCATTGAATCAATATAATTCGGTTAATTCAGTCGATTCAATCATTCAATAGAGCAAAATTCTTTTAGGTATTTAGCAAAATGAATTGAACTCAAAATCTTAGAAATATTTTTAAAATCAAAACTAATTAAACTAGTTTGGTGTGTATATATATATATATATATATATATATTTTTTTTTATAAAATAATATGTTTATTTATTTTCAATATATACTTTATATTTCATAATAATACACATTTGTAGAAATTTTTATATATTATATCACTTGAATATTTTTATATAAGATTAAAATTTATGTAAATATAACTTGATAAATATTAAAATTTTGATTTTAAATAAGTAAAATTTAATTGGTTATATTTATCTATTTATTTATATTAGTTGGTCTTGTTTCGAGTTTGCTAACTTTCGGTCTCTTTAGGACGTTGGCGGCTGAAGATGTTCTCAAAACTTTATTGACTCGCTGCACCCAAGTCGGCAATTCTCACCGTATAAGCAAAATTTATCCACGACTAGATTCTGGACGTAGAAGAATATGCAATGGTTAGGATTCAGCTATTTTAATACCATATTGAATTTATATATGTCCTCAATTTTTGTCGTTAATTATATATATGCACAGAGTTATGCAGAAAATGAATCCTGCATATGAGTGAAACCTATCTATGTTTAGGATGTTACATGCACTGATGCCTGTTTAGGATGTTACATGCACTGATGCCTATGGGGAGATGACGAGAGGGGGCCAATAATAATGAAGTGGTGGGGATTAACTACTATATAATACATGTCCTTATAATTTCTTTATCACCTTTTCCCTACTTTTCTTCTCTCTCTCTCTCTCTCTCTCTCTCTCTCTCTCTCTCTCTCTTTCCTGGTGATCCTGACCTAGCTATTCGATAATTGCATCACCTACTGTCTCTCTGCTCAACAAAAGCTCTTCTCCAATATCGTTTTGAAGATTAATTATTAGATCACAAAATTAAGAAAGAGGAAGAAGATCATCACTAGAAGAAAAGAAGAGGGCTTGTGGGGGAGAGATGAGTTCGACTAATATGGGAAGTCAATTTGGAGATACTACTTACACCAAGGTGTTTGTTGGGGGCTTAGCATGGGAGACCCAGAAGGAGACCATGAAGAAATACTTCCAACAGTTTGGAGAGATCTTGGAAGCTGTAGTTATCATAGACAAGAATACTGGAAGATCCAAAGGATATGGATTTGTAAGTTTATTCTCATCAGTTTTTCTCTTTCCTCATACATATATGTCTATATATATTGTTAATTAATAACCCTTTTATATTTACATGATATATACACAGTTAAAGCATATTGAACTAACTCATAGATCTGATAATAATGGGATGTGCTTATATTGCAGAAAGATTTGAGTGTATTTTGTTATGAATAAGTTGATAAGAAATATTGCTTTGCTTTATCCATTTTTAGGTAACTTTTAAAGAAGCAGAAGCCGCCAGGAGAGCTTGTGTGGATCCTGCGCCTGTGATAGATGGAAGGAGGGCAAACTGTAATCTTGCTTCTTTGGGTGTCCAAAGATCTAGACCTTCCACCTCACAACAATATGGTACTTTCTTCTTGCTTTATTCTCTTCTTCTTTTTCTTTTTCATCTTTTTGGAAATTTCCCTATTCATTTTTTTTGGTCTCGTTATTATCGAAATAATCTTAGTTATGAAAGGAGAATGAAAGAATCCTTTCTCTGATTTTCACATACATACTGATGATGAGAATTTCTTGTGCTTAAGTAATATGTAATTATTTGATGGAGTTTGATTGTCAATGAAAATCAAAGCTAATACAATTGAGAAATATATTTAGGAGGGGGCAGAAACTTTAGGGTCATGAAATCTTTCCACGCAGGCTTTCAAGGTGGGGTTGGGACTCTACCTTTTCCTTCAACGCCAACTCTTCCACATTATGCCATCCAACAAGGAATCCCCTTCACTCTATATGGGTAAGCTTCTTTTTTCTTTTTTTTTTTTTCTCCTAATTATCAATCTCCCATGTGCATTGCCAGTTCACTATATACTCTTTTGACCAAATATATATATATATAATTGAAACCTCGCTCATTCTTTTACTTTCCAAATACATTTATACACTACACTAGTTATATCTATATGCATGATCAGTAATTTGTGTGATACCTTCATGCATGAATCATGATTACTAGCTACAAGTTTGACCATTGTCACGTGCAAGAAGCATGCTCATGTGAAATTATCACATGCCCATCCGTAATGACTGGAAAATTTTTGCTTAAACTTGATTAAAACAGAATTAAGATGTATGAGCTATATATTATAGCTAGTATTAATTTCATCTGCATGACTCATCATTAACTGCTTTCCATTTTCTTCTTTGTGCGCATGTGAGAGTGTCATTTTGTGGGGTTATAATTGCTAATCCTTCATTAATCCATTTTTTTTCAGGTACTCTCCCAACTACACATGTCCCACGGTTTGTTCTGACGCCTACTCTCTATCGGCTGGTTTTATTATAATTAGTTCAGGCCAATTCTCAAGAAGAAGAAAAAAAAAAGATCTAATTGTATCCTAGATAGGCAACTGTCTTGCATATAATAATTAATTTCGTTTTTGGGTGTTTTTTGTATGCAGAGCTACTATGGCTCAAGTGGAGGAACAAGCTGCCATTATCTTGTATATGGGACAGTAGCGAATGGCACAATTGCTGGTTCAAATTCAAATCTCTACCCATACATGCAATATGGAGTAGGGTTCGATTTCCAGTATCCTCAACCCCACTTCCAGTATCCAATTGTTGCTACATCAGGTGTCCCACAGCACTATAGCCCACCAGTGACTCTGAATGCCATCCCACACTCTCAGGCCACAGCTGGTCTGTGACTCTGAACATATTCTAATTCCTTGTAGCCAATTTCCTAATATATACTAATTAGGCATTAATTGCATTCAATTTTGCAGGACCAAGTGTAAGCACAGCTCTTGCTGCTCCAACTGTTGCTGCCTTGTCACCACATTACCCTTCTCAGACAAATTCTCTACGGCCCATCAGTAGCGTTTGAGCTATTCTTGCTTAAACATCTTGACTACTGATCTTGGTTCCTCTCTTCTCCCTCTCAACTCCATATAGCTGGCTAGGGACTCCTTACAATTCTCTCCTCTACGTATATGGACCCATGGCAGAATCTTATTTCAGTCTTTAACCATCTGTTAAGAGGGGATATTTAAGTATTTAATTAGCCATTTTTGGATAATATCTTCATCACATGAAGCAATTTGTCTAAGATGGGTTAGATTAGTTAGACGATACATAGAAACAAGTTCATAGAATGGGAAACAGTACAGGACTGTAGCTCACATTCATTAAATCACCCTATAACATCCAGAAGCAGGGTGGGTTTTTAACAACATTCACTGGGCATGGAATGCCCAACTAAGGCTGTTTTTGCTAACATCAATAGGGCAATTTGCTCTTGCAGTTTGCACTCACTTCTTACATATCCTCTCTTCTCTTTTGGAAAGGGAAGATATTCTTTGGTCATCATTAATTTAGTTGCATTTGATTCTTGATCAGTTTTAATTGTAAAGAATTCATTGTGGCTAAACCATTGGGGGTTCTAGCTCAATTTTGACAGAAGAGCTGTTTTTTTTTTTCAAACCTAGAGCTCATGCATGCTTTTGTGAAATTCCCACTTGGAGTAAGTGTTGGTGTGTTTCTTTTTCTTTACTTGTTATATACCAGTTAAAGCTGAGATAACCCGAGGAGATATTTTGGTCCGATCCTTTGGTTTGTCCATCTAACCCACAGCCGTTCGTGGTTATGGCTAAAGTTGATTTTTCACTTCTGGTATGCTACTGCTGCCTTCTCCATCTCGTCAAGTCTCTCTCTCTCTCTCTCTCTCTCTCTCTCTCTCTCTCTCATGGATATATTTCTAATGGGAGATACATATATTTTATACTTGTCAAGTTTGGTTTACAATTCCTTAGATATGTAATCGTTTGTGAATCTGAAGTTTGGTTTGTAATAAATGGCCCTGTTGTGCCACCAGTTTAGTGTCTCAAATTTAGCATTTGAAGTGACAAAGAGTCTTAAAATTAAAGGACAACAACTCCCTCATGGAGAGACAGTTGTTTTGTGGGATTTAGGCCGAGGGAAGACTACCCCTCAGTTGTGTAGTCTAAGCACTATGGAACTGTAATAAATTAAAAAAAGAAATTGTATTGTAGTCATTTCTATTATTTTACAAATGTTTTTCACCGCTTGATCTCTGATCGATCACTCAATAAACTTGGTACATTCTCTCTCATTAGACTACTACGATTATGAATCAATGTTGACCACATTTGGTTTCATGCAAGACAAAGAAAATATTCGTAACCAATGAATTTTAGCTCAATGATATTAGAATTATATCAAGAATTGTAAAGTATTGAGGTCAAATCGTTATCAGAACCAAACAAATCAAAAAATAAAGAAAGTTAGTGAAATATGATAGTCTAGGACATGAAACAATTTAATGTAAGGAATTGAAGGCGTAGGAAGATATTGCTTCGAACCAAATGCTAAGCAAGTTGTCAAACTGTTAGATCCTCCCTCTTCGGAAGATACAGCATCAGCTAGTTTATATTCTTCTGAATTTCCTACAAGGCGTTAATGAAGTAGCAAAAACAAAGAGCATTTTTATTAATTATGACATCCAAGAGAAGGCATGATCGTTGTTACCTCATCTCTCTGAAGAAACTCAACATTTCAAGGACTCGTATCTGTGGCTGAGTATGGATTAGCATAGGCAAAATAACTAAAGGCAAATCTTGAGACAATAAGAGGATGTAGCAAACAAGTGCCCCAACAGCTAAGTTGCTTCATGAAGGATGATATTTACATAAGAACAGATTGAACTTGATCGCCTCTTGAAAATTCTTATATGCAAATTATTATAAACAAAAGAGCATTTGAAAAATGCTGAGTTTCACAAGAAGATAGGGAATATATCCATTTCAAAAAAAAAAGGATTACTGAAGTTCATAATGTCATCGATTTCGTACTTAAATGAATCCAAGAATAGACCAAGAGAAAGCCCAGCCTTCCAGTAGTTAAACATGGTTATAAGGCTCCTAATATTGTTGAGCAAAGGAAAAGAAGCCCTATACATAAGGGCTCCAATCCCTTCCACTACTGCCACAGCAAAAGCGGCAGATAGAATATCCCAATCACCCGTCTGACCAATAACAGTAGCAAAGGCAGTTGCACAATAAAATCCCACCAAGAAAAAGAGTAATTTTATTGGGAGATTTTTCCTTATCTCCTTGATTCTCGCAACTATCCTGGCCTGCAAAGTTTGGATGGCCCTAACCAATCGTGTTCCACCACTAGTGCTATTTGAAGGAGAAGGATCCAATCCACTATCTACACTACTCCTAACCTGCCAGGCTATCTTCCTGCGCAATTCAAACAAAAACTGTAAATAATATTAAGCAATATATGTTAACAATAAAGCCTCGATTAATCTTCTATATTCTTAGTTCATTCCATTAAAGAAATAACAGAGAACTCAGACTACTATTTTCTTTGCTGAAAAAAAAAAGATGAAATAAAAAATATTTTACATCCACTTCATTAAGCATACTCTAAAGTTTACAGGAAACAATGAGTTTATAACATGTACATTTGAATTGAGGGTACTTCTATTGATCATCGACCACATGGCCCCCGAGCATGTATGAATGCACATGAACTCACATGTGGCATGCAATTAAGGGTATATTAGGAAGTTGAGAACAGACTGATAGGTTAAAGGAAAAAGAAACATGACAGATTTACTACAGGAACAAAGCAACCAAGTCCAAAATTTACGTTCCACAATTTTTAATTTATCTTCTGCTGCAATATGTCCAACCCAATTCATCATAGCATACCATAGATAAGGGTCTAGTTACATGTTACTAATATCCTAGCAGAACAAACAACCAAAAGCATCAACATTATAGAGAATCGGCAGGGTAACTTACCTGAAATTTTTGTCCCAATATGGTTTAGCAAAATAGAGATAAGAACATTGAGAATAGAGTTTCTGGCCAAAGGGATGAGCAGCCTTGTTAAAACATGCTGTGCATCTTACAGCTAAAACTCTAGATCCGTGACACTCTTTATATAGAAGCTTAGCATTTCTTGGATGGTTAGGAAATGTCATTATAGTTGCCATTGGCTGCAGATATAGAAAGTTGAAACCTGCAAAGTTAGAATAAAGATTTTATGCAACAACAAATATTATAATAAAAGGAATATATATTCTGTGTTGTTTCTGAAACACTACTTTGGCTCTCTCTCTTTACTAAAATATATGCAGTAGAAAATTTAGGATTAATATTTTTGTCATACAGCATACTTAAAGTACAGTTTGGAATGCTTTCTTAGAGTGGCTTGAAGTTTGTATATTATCATGATGAAGCAGAATCATTGGGAAGAAGCAAAAATATCTAAAAATGAAAATGATTTTCTTCTTTTTACACGAAGTAAAGAAAGATTTAAAATACACACACAATAACCTATTGCTGAAAAACAAATTTGATAATGTAAAGTTTAATTTCAGTGCCAAGTGCCAACTCAGCAGATAAATAAGGATTTTGAGCTAGTTTACAAAGGAATTTTAGAAAGGTTTGGCCACACCAAACAAGACAACACGATCAAGGATACAATATGTCACTGACAACAGCAACGCCACAGGGGCAACCCTGGAGGCCCTCACAAACAAATATATAAAGGCCTTCCAACCCCTAATCCAGGTAACTAAAACTCTCTCCAGTCACTTATATTTTCTTTCCCTAAACCCCTATCTTCTAAATTTACCATCAGAGTGGGCCAACGGAACAGCTCTGATGCCCTCTTTAACTTTCTCCTATCTTGCAGGATCACCAGATCAACCCCTGGCGAACAGCCCTCATCAATAATGTAAAATTTAATTCCAGTGCCAACTCACCAGATAGATAAGGATTTGGAGCTAGTTTGCAAAGGAATTTCAGAATGACAGTCAAATATTTAACTTTGGTTGTGCACAAGGGGCAAAATAACAATGAAAAGACTAGAAAAAGATGCGCATCAATCCGGGTTCCCTAGGCCTTAAAGCTTTAGCTCTTTTTTCCCCCTTCATTTGATAAGTACGCTAATGCTCTCAATTAGTGAGTATCTTATTTGAAGAAACTGGCACAGCTGCCAAATGTTTTTCTGAACCTTACTATTCTTTCTAATTCAAAAACTTTGCATCACTTCTAATGTAGAATGGGAAGATGGACATCCTAATCCAATTTAGGGATTATATTCCACATAAAATTAGGAAGTTTAGTATTTCTAATAATTAGGAATTTCTATTATTATTATTATTATTATTATTATTATTATTTATGAAAGTATTTAATTATTTAGGAATTTTGTGGATTTGGGTTTCCTAGTTAGGATATGTATTTGTATGTTCCTAATTAGGTTCAATCCTAAAGTTACTAGTACAATTGGTGTCCCACATCAAAAACAATAAAATAAAGAGAATATAAAGCAAGAGGCAGCCATGTAACGATCAGGCTCCAACTACTAGAGGAATTGTCCGCTTTGGACCAATACCAACAATTTTAGAATGACAAGAAAATGCTTAGCAAAATTTTTCAATCGATACACACAATTTTAGCTAGTTAAGCCAAACGGAGGGTATTTTGGTCATTTCCTCTTCAGAGATGATTTTTGACGAACTTGTCCATTTATGTAAATAAATTATATGACATAAAATGTGAATAAATATTGTTAAAAATTTAATTGAAATTAAGTAGACAAGAAAAGAAAAAAAAAAGGATAAAATTTAATTGAAATATGATTTGGTGATCCGACACACTGTGTGGCATATCTTGCTCGGCTACACTGTAGACGGGTAAGGGGTATCACAAGCCATGCCAAATTAGTTTAAGCCATTTTGGTGGAGACAACTCCAAACTTAAGAATTGCTATCGATAGTCATCCACACTCCTGGGCCAGTAAAATTTCACATGATATCAGATCATATCACAATCTGGGACCTGAAAAAAGCATGATAGGCAATGAGCCAAACCCAAGTGAATCCATGTTTTAGCAAAAGAACTAGACTTGTAGTGCCAAGCCACAAAGAAGAGGGCCAAACTCTAGATCGGTCACTACAGTCAAGTGACAATTGAACCTATAAACTTGAGTCAAACTAAATTGACTTAAACTATTTTGGTAGAGATAACCCCAAACTCAAGACAATTACCGAGCCGATACTCATCCACACTCTCAAGACAAAGTAAAATTTCACAAATATTATATATTAGCTTAGATTTTGTTATGACAATTTTATGAGATCAATATAATTTGAAAATTAGTTCTCTTTTCCCTTGTTTTGCCTTTGTTGTTGTTTTGGTGCTACATCAACTTGATCATCAGTGCCCAATGCTAAATGCAACCCCTCACCTTAGTAATGGAACTTTCAGCTCCAAATTGTTGTGTACACTGTGAAGTGAATATCCAAACACTACCATTCTATGTGTATGATGCACTTGTAATGTAAATCTGATTGAAACATCCAAACCCTGTAGTGGAGCAAAACTCACATTCTAAATACAAAAGAATATCCAAAACTCTGCTTTATTGCTATTGCTGCTTCAAGAACATGACACACTGATTTAGAAAAAATGCCTTTGCATCAATAGCACAACATTTGAGCTGATTCAATACAATATACAACAACAACAATAACAAAGCCTTAATTGCAAACTAGGTGGAGTCAGCTATATGAATAATTTTTCACCATTCAGCTATCTTTGAAATCAATTCCACATCAACATTCAAAAATTGTAACTCTTTTAATATAAAAAAAAAGAAAAGAAAGGAAAAGACAATTACTAACAGGATTACTCTCACCATGGGCACCTCATTCATTTCAGTGCCCAGAGAACTAGAACAATAATTCGCAGAAATAAAGACCAAATTTACAACCGTAAGAATAAATTCTTCAAACCCAACTTCTAATCAACTAAAATTGTACAGAGCTACCTAGAGGGGTTCACGTTTTCGTATTATTGAAATTTAATAACTAGTTAACTACTATGACAGAAAAAAAGAATAAAAAGAAAAAAGAAGAAGAAGAAGAAGAAGAAGAAGAAGGCTTTTGGTGTGAGTAACTTGAATCTAGAATCAATTCAGCTCAAAATATGGCAAAATATAATTGAATTTATGAGAAGAAAAAATGATAGATTTCTTCTAAAATCGAAAAACTAGCTAAAATACTTTCAGATACAGAAAATGAAAGAGAAAGAGAGAGTAGATTTACTTCACCTAAGCAGACTGATCTCTTGGTTCATGACTCGTAAGAGCCCCGCAATTGACACTAGTTTTCTTCTTCTTCTTTTTTTTTAATTTTTTTTATCTCCTTTGCCTCTTTATTTTTTCTTTTATTTTTTTCGTTTAGATAATTGCATTTTTTTTTTATTTTTTGCATTTTTAATTAAATATCTGTTTTACATTATTATTTGACCGACTGATGTAAAATTATTATTTTAAACATATTATTAAATTTTTTTATGTAATAAAATTTTAATTTAGAAATTATTAAAATTATTTTCCAAATTATTTAATTTTAATTTAAATTTAATTAAAATTAAATTATATATATATATATTAAATTTAATATATTTAAATCATAATGATACAAAACAATATATATCTTCTTGGGAATTTAAGTCAAAAAATTACAAAAATAGCTTGTCTCTCATTTAAAACAAAAAAAAAATCATTTAAAATTGAAATTAAGCAATTATAAAAATTTCTTTTAAGAAAATAATATTTCAAGTCTCCTTTGACATTAACAATTATAATGCAAATTTAATTTTCAAAAAATATCATTTTTAATATAATTAAAAATATATTTTAAAATTATTTTAATATTTTAATATTTTATAATTAATATATATAAATTATTTTTTTAGTCCAACAATAATATCAAATAATATATATAAATTTTTTACAATATTCCAAAATGCAAATTTCATGCTAAAGAAACTCGAAAACTTCTGTTACAAAACCGGATTTAAAAAAATTTTCGAGTCCGGACTCTATTTTGATCTATAAATGCTTCCGTCCCTTGCTTCCTCTGTACGCTTTTTCTCTCTGTTACTCTCACTTACTCTTTCTGCACTCGACGAATTAGCAGCGCGCGTACGTTCATCTCCGGCGGATTTCACAGTGAACTTGAAGTCCGTAGTTTTCAGGTATAATCTGCTTCATTTTCGCTGAAGATCGGTTCTTATGCTCATTTCTCCTAGTTTCCTCCTTCTCTCTGAAACCTTCGCCTTATCGCTCCAGCTCTCTTTTCCATGGTCATTAGAGCTGGAGATTTAGCACCTAATCCCTTCTTTAGTTTTCATGCCTCTGCATTTGGATTTTGTGTCTCTATTATAGTAGATAGATGTTAATTCAAGGTATTTATTTTGCTAGTTTTTGTTTTTTCTGGAGCAATTGATCTGTCTATTTTGTTCTGCATAAGATTAGATGATATTATGGTACTATTTCTGGTCGCGATTGATTATATTATATTCTATGATGCTTAGGTACTATTTGGTTTATATTGATTTTTTTTAATCCATGAAACATGCGATTGATGTTGGAGAAACTCTACTTCTGCTCTTACTAGAAATAAAACGGGAAAGATAAATTAGAAAAAAAAATTGAGCCTTAGATGGTGTGTGACTTAGCTTATAAGTTAATCAAACCACTGTTTATAATATTTTTTGGGCTTATAAACTTAAAAAAAAAAAAAGCCGGATCAGCTTTTTTCATTTTGGTTAATTTATCTTTTTAGTGATTTTAACCATAAATGTGCTTTTCATTTTAAAATTTCATCATATATTCATGGTTTTGAATCACGGTCACAGTCATGCCTAACGGAAATAGGCCTCTAACAGTTGTAAGGAAACGGTAACTGTCTGGTGCGAAGTAAATTTTTTTGAAAAATTTGTAAAGTTGATGAAGTGAGTAGATATTGGTAGATAAATGTAAAATTCAGATCCATAAATATATAATAAGTATAAATACATCAAATTATATGTTATTAATAATGCACAAGTCAAATTAATTCTGAAAAATAATTCAAATTAGAAAAAAAAAACATAAATCTATTGGTTGGGCAAACTAACGCATCATACTATAAATTTAACAATAACCTAACATCAAACAAAATTTTCTTCAACAAATATGCAAAAAATAACAAATAATACTCACCTTTTGCAAGAAGTAGTTGGAAGGTGAAATTTTGAGAGAAAATGTGATAAAAATAGTAGTTGGAAGGTTGGAACACATAGAGAATTAAAAAAAATAAAGAAGGCACCACATGTATATGTTTTTTGTCAATTTAATTATTGAGGTAACGGCCGTAAATAATGATCGTTACGTAATGTGAAACCATAAATATATCTTATTTAATATTTTTTTAGTAATTTTAACCGTAAGCTCAAATCTGCAACATTGTTAATTTGTGTCTTAACACTTATCTATGACTCCCACCCTGCTCAAATCTGCAACATTGTTAATTTGTGTCTTAACACTTATCTATGATTTTCTCCTCATTAATGATGCGGTGACTCTTTCTCAAGTGACTATTTGTTGATGCTTTGTGGATCAGATACTAATTCCTGAAAATGAAAATGTTGTCTTTCAAAGAGTAAGTGATGTAGATGACTTGCATGAATTTTTCAGAAATAATGGAGCATAGTAAATCTTATGCATGAAATACAAGCTTGGTCTGGAGAACAGAGTAAAAAGTTGTATAGTATCAATTTCTATGAGTTGGTAGTTTTAGTTGGGTACTTGGGTTATATTGTATTATCAGAGGAGTCAAAAGCAGAATGGTATTTAATGGGTTTTTTAATATTAAAGTTGGAAAAAGTGTATTCATTTTATTATAAAAAAATGCATGATTTGGTTTTCCTGTTTTGCTATGTAGCACATCAATTAGTTGGCCTTGAGGAGCATTTAAGAATTACCTCCTGGGTACTGGCCCAAAAGTTGAACCTTGCTCAACAAGTTGGGGAACAAACCCACTTGCCAAAGGAGCAAACCTTTGGGGTTGCATTGAGTACTTTAATTGGCTCGTTTTAAATACCTTCCTTTTCTCTTTATTTTCCCTTTTGTTTCACCAATTGTTAATTCTGGAAACTCTGATTGGTCTTTTCATTGAAAACAATGATTCAGCATACATTAGTTGCAAAAATGAGTTCAAGAGGTGGGGGTGGAAGGGCTTCAACTGCTGGTGGTAGTAATAATGCATCATCCAGGGGGAAAAATGCATCAGAAGTCTCTAGCCCTAAGGCTGAGCAGTTGGGTCAAGGTGTGGTAGACATTAGTTTGGATGATGGGGCATGGGAGGTTATGTCACGGAAGCCTAAGAACAGAGCTGGAAGCAGTGCTGCAAAACCCTGGGGTTTTCAGAACTCTAATCCTAAAGCATGGGGACACCCCGATGTGATACATGAGCAAGGCATGCGAAATAATGGTGGATCAGGAAGGATGTCTGCAAATGCATGGTCAACTCAAGCTTTGGATTCTAAGAGGCCAACTAACAGAGGAAATACCAGGCTGCAATCATCCAATAGGGGCTCAGAGAACAACTATATGGCTCCACAATCTGTAATTCCCCCACCACTGGAGCATGGATGGAATTGGCAATCTAGAGCTGGTGCAACTGTTCCTAATATTTCAGAAGATGGTAAAAAAAAAAATGAAGATACTGAAGTTAGCAAGGAAAATGATGTTGATGATGAAGATGATGAGGATGACGATGCCATTGATGATACAGATGATGAGCTTCTTAGTGAAGACTTTGATTCAGATGCTAGCCAAAAGAGTCATGAGACTCGCAAGAATAGCAGATGGTTCAAGAAATTTTTTCAGAGTTTAGATAGTTTGACTGTTGAGGAGATCAATGAACCCGCAAGACAGTGGCACTGTCCAGCATGCCAAGGTGGTCCTGGTGCCATTGACTGGTACAGAGGCCTGCAGCCCCTGATCACACATGCCAAAACAAAGGGATCAAAAAGGGTGATGCTTCATAGAGAGCTAGCAGAACTTTTGGATGAGGAGTTGCGTAGAAGGGGAACTTCAGTTATTCCACCTGGTGAAGTATTTGGAAAATGGAAAGGTTTAAAAGATGAGGAAAAAGATCATGAAATAGTTTGGCCTCCAATGGTTATCGTTATGAATACAAGGCTTGAACAGGATGAGAATGATAAGGTATTAATTTTTTATTTTTGGTAATTAAATTTTGTGGGGTTCATCACTCAGGGGTTTTATTTTGTGTGAAGTTAAGTTTTTCTGCCCTGCCAGATTTGTTTGCTTGATTTGTTGCTGCTTACTAACACTTTATGTGTATTAAACTGGATTTTAGTGGATTGGAATGGGCAATCAAGAGCTTCTTGACTACTTCAATGGATATGCTGCTGTGAAGTCTAGACATTCGTATGGTCCGCAAGGACATCGCGGGATGAGTGTTCTGATATTTGAGAGCTCTGCAAGAGGTTATTTGGAAGCTGAACGACTGCATAAGCATTTTGCTGAACAGGGAACTGATAGAAATGCTTGGGATCGTCGTCGTGTCTTGTTCCATCCAGGTGGTAAGCGCCAACTCTATGGTTACATTGCAGTTAAGGAAGACTTGGACATCTTCAATCAGCATTCACAAGGTTCTCTCTTCTCTCTCTCTCTCTCTCTCTTCTCTCTCTCTCTTCGTGTGTCTGTAGTGGTATCTTTCTATCTATTAATATACACTGCTAAGGATTTTGTTTTGGAACTACTTTTTCCTATGTAATCAGTATTTGTTGATAATCCCTTCTGCCTGTCCTTTTCCACAACCACCAAAAGTATTACAAAAATATGATTAATCTAATATGATCATCAGTTGGTTGACACTCGGTTATGTTGATTAGGGAGGTCGAAGCTGAAATATGAGATGAGGTCTTACCATGAAATGGTGGTGCACCAAATCAATCAAATGAGCGAGGATAACCAGCAACTTATTTGGTTGAAGAGCCGGGTTGATAAAGAGCAAAGGAAGACCAAGACTCTTGAGGAATCTCTTGAAATAGTGTCTGACAAGCTGCGCAAGACTACAGAGGAAAACCGCATTGTAAGGCAGAGAACCCAGATGCACCATGAACAGAGCCAGGAAGAGGTAATGCTGCTTACTGCATATAAGTAATCACATTTGAGTTGACTTTTAGCGGAGAATGCTGTGTGCGTGTTACCTGTTAGGAAAGCCCTTGATGCAAATGTTGTTCCTGAAAAGGAAAATTAGAATGGAGGTGGGGGAAATCCTCAAGAGAAGCACTTAGTTTCTTTTCAGTAAAAGTATCTTTGAGTGCATGTGCAGGCATATAAATTGAACTTTACGATATAGTAATGGAAGGGTTATCTTGGACATCTCACATATTTATTGGCTTCTGCTAATTTATTATGATAACTGGAATAACTTCTTTATTAGCATCTTGATGTCAATTAAAGCATGCTCTACTCTGATATTCTCATTGCCTTGAGCTTTATCATACTGTGTTTGAGCTCTTAGTGAATCCTCAAGGGAAAAATTGAGTGAGTGAAAGGTTTAATTTCATTTGAAGAATGAGTACATTGGTGATGCATAGTGTAAAGTTTGCTTTGAATTTGACTCACTTCTGGGTATTTTTAATAGCATGCTGACAATTCTGTCTAAACTTCTTTCAACTAAATTTAATGATTGATGAAGTTGGATTTCCAAGAGCAATTTTTCAAGGATCAACTCAAAGTTATCCATGAAGCAAGGGATGCAAAGGAAGAGGATTTTGAGCATCTACAACAGAAGGAAAGGGAGAAAGCAAAGCAGCTAGGTGCAAATCCTTCTAATACTGAGGAATATAGGCGCAGGTATGTAATTGTTTGAACTGATTGGAGTAGTGTAGAAAATAGGTGGTTTAATGGTAAATTTTGGGGAGGTTATTGTCGAATCTTTTATGGTATGTTCCATTTTGTGTCTGAAGGGTGGAAGAAATGGAGAAATTTATCCAATTTCAAGACAAAGAGATGAAAGACTATGTAGCAGAGAGAGATGGGCTTATCAAAGCACATGAGGAGAAGTTTGCTGCAATGAAGGGGAGGCATTGGAAAGAAGAGTTTGAGTTAGAGAAAGAGTTTGATGCTGAACTAACATCTTTGATGGAGAAATACACACATCCACAGAGCGCAAAAGGTTCTACTAATATTTGATGCTCCATGCGTAAGTGGGAACAAACTTTACAAATTCCTAAAGTTTGAAGACATTTTGATATTTTACTCTTTGATCACCTGCAAAGAATAGGAAAGCCAAGTTGTGTGAGTCCCTGTGGCCTTTCTTTTGATGGACCTTGCTTTCATGTATGGGTAACATGACTAAATGAAGATTGAAAATTTTAAAAATTTTACTATGGTGCCGCGGAAACGTTATGCAACTAACAGCTGGCTGGTCTCGTCATTCACTGTCAGTTGCCTTTTCCCATCTGGGAGGTAACCATGCGTCCTTAGTGATGTGTCAGCTTTGGGTTGGATTGATTTTTAAAACATCGCTAATTTTGTCTAGGGTGAAGAACCAAAAATGTATATTATGTGGTTTGGCATTTTTATAATTAGGGATTTTTTTTTAACAAATTAGTGCTCTAAAAATAATGCCTCTTTCAAGAAATGGACAACTGAAAGTGAGTTTTGCTAGAAAGATTTAAAAAAAATAAAAAAGCGCTATTAAATTAACTGTTTCTTATTGTAATGTTTTAATTATAAAGAATTTTATATTATAAGTGAATATTAATAAATCAATTGATAACATTATAGTTGGACCTTTATGAATTCTTAATAAAATAAAGCACTATTTTATATTTTGTTTAAATTCCCCTTAATTTAAATTTAATTTCAGGAAATATTTAGATAAAATTACAATTTATTGAAAAAAAAATTTAACTCAAAAAGCCAAAGTTAAGGATATTTTTAATTGATTTTTCATTATGTATGGCAAAAAAAAAAAAAGAAAATATTTTATTATTTCAAAAAATATTTTCTATGAAAAATAAGTTACTTTTGCAAAAATAAATAGTCTTATGAAATGGAAGAATGGCGAGGATTATCAAGAAAGACAATTGATTGATTCAATTTCCCTCCTATTTTCCATGCCAAAGGTCAAATTTCAATCAAACACACTTTAATCAATTCCCCTATTTTGATGTCCTTTTTGCTATTAAATGTTATGATAATTTTACAAGTCTGACACAATTTAAAAGATTAAAAAAAAAAAAAATCCTTCTGGAGGCTTTTAGTTTCTGCTCAAGTTTGTAACGGTTTTATTGGTTGTTCTCCTCATTTGTAATTTTTTTTTATAGTGCCTCTTTTATTTACTTGCGTATAGCTGATAGTTAATATTGATAATAATTGTTTTATATTAACTGTTTATTTAATTATTAGCAGTGATATATAATATGATTAATATATATATATATATATATATATATATATATATATATATATATATATATATATATATATATATATATATATTATTAAAATAAATATATAATTAATAATTTATTATATTATATAATTTATTTTATAATTAAAATAGATCAATAAAAATTAAAATAAAAAAATGTGAGCAAATGTGCAATATATATAGTTTCTTATATGCAATTTGAGAGGAAGATAAAGTTTTTTCATTTTAAAATACTAATATTTAATTAAAAATAACTCTAATTTTATAATTTTTTAAATTACAAAGAATATATCAGCTGAATAATAATAGCTGTTGAATTGAAATAACAGTTAGGTGTAAAACTTCCATCAACTACTCTAATTTTTCAATCTAAGCGACTCCTAAGTATTCATATTAATCAGCGATTATTATTATTATTACTCTCTTTCCTTGTTATTGTTCTTACACTCTATTGCAGCTATTTCCCAAATGTTAAACAACTCTTGAGTTCTGCCATTGCATCAATAGCCAAAAAGATGAGGATGCGATCTCCATCTTTCAACATTTTTGTACATAAAAGAGAACGCTCATCGAGTACGTACATGTTTTTAATCAACAATTTTATTTTGGATGTAGTTATTATAAACTTTTTCATGTATAATAATGAATTTAACAGTTCTTAGATAAAATATTTTAATAAGATGATAAATTTGAATCTCCTAGTAAATATTTATCTTAAGGATGGTTAAACTTATTATTTTATAAAAACAAAGTTACAATAATAGCTGCACAACCATCAATTCTGCATTGGTTTCACACTTTTGAACCTTTCCCTGAATATTTATTATATATAAATAGAGAATTAAATGGTCAAGAAATAGACACTGGTGTTGGAAACACACCAATGTAAGTGTAATGCTCCTCTCCCCTTCCCAATTAAAATAAATAAATGGAAAACAATTAATAGGAAAACAATCGGATGATGGACCTGAATAAGCCCTTTGAGCCATGATAAGATTAAAGGCTTGGGTTGGATGGTAATTGGTCTCTGTTGAAGCAAGGGACTGCCAATGGTAGGCAATTTATTAGACCTTGATTCCTTCCAATTCCACAACACCCTCTATCTGTAACTTCAAATCCTGCACCCCATATAATCATCTTACTTCACATCTCTCCAAGTTTAGGATATTATTATACTAATAAAACTCAAATATCGATGTATTTACCATATGAAGTAAGGTTGTTGAGTAAATCAAAGAAAGCTTTGTAAGTGTTTCCATAAACAAACACTGTGCCATTTTGCGTATGTTCCTTGTTTAGCTGATCGACCGTAGACTTGAGTGGCATATTGAAAATTTCAACCATATCATTAACAAATGATACACACTTTCCTGGAGGAGCAACACCAGTGGCTAGTTGGTTTGGGATGCATCCAAGAGGACCCACCGCTGCCAACAAGAACTTTCTAAGTCCTAAACCATGTAGCACCTGCATGCAAAAACAATGAAAATTTTGCAAACCATATTGATTATATATTGAGTTGAAAGCATAAATATAGAAATTGAACAGAAACATTAAAAAAAAAAATGCAACTCATTATGAAAACTATGTAACACATTACAAAACTGTTCATCATATGTAACGAGCTGAGCCATATCATTATATTTAGCAATTCATTAATTGACCAAGAAAGATCAAATTGCTTAATTTTCTCATACCGATAGTTGCTCTGTGTAGCTTTTTATGGGAAGATCAGCATAGTCTTTAGGGTTGTAATTGAAACTGGTAGAGTACATTGAAGGCAAGAGATAATTATTAATGCAGTCATTGCTTCCTACATTCATGATAACCAAAGACTTTGCCAGATACTGGATGAGCTTCTTGTCTTCCATTTGGGTCTTTAATTGGCTTAAAGTACTTGTAAAATTTTGAATTTGCTGGCTTAAGGCATAGCGATCTCCCTGTACGTGCAATCAAATTAATTAGCAATGAGTTTTTCTTAATTTCTTTTTTGAAGAAAATTGAAGTTTGAGGTACCAGATATTTCCCGGTCTCATCAAGAATTCCTGCAGCCGCTGAAGCATAATTTACTCCGTTAAGTATGTCTCTCCCTGTTGAGAAAGTAATTGCAAAGGGTGGAAGAGGAGGCAACCCTATCAAATCTCCTACAACGTTCAAAGTTCCAAAAAAAATTAGCAACCCTTTAATTTGATTTCTATATTCATATAGCAACTTACCAAGCTAGCCCTTATAAATAAAATTGAATGAGCACTACTGTGATAGAGAAGCAATTACTAGCTAATGAGATTTATGTTAGTTAGTGGTGCTGAAATTATTTTTAGAACTGAATTATCCAGTAAAATCTCGATAAGGAAAATGAAGCAATTAATAAAAATACCTAGAAAATCAATTATAGTTAGAAATCAATACCGTATGGGAGGCAGTTGGATTTTGCCAAAGAATTTAAAGTAGTTGTTATTACCATCATCTGCTATATAAGGAGTCTCCAAACACAAACATCGCTGAAAATTGCGGTGGTGTTGCAGCTGATCCTATTGAACAATAAATTAAATAGGACTACTTGCCAAATTAAATAATTAATGATCTACAAGACTTAATTCATTTTTCTTTCAATAGCATGCCATAAAGAGTAACGGCGGAAGACAAGGAAGAGATAAAATAGTAACGGCGGATGAAGAAATAAAATGGGACCCATTGTTGTCTTAATAGATCAAATTCAATTTGGTTTTCTCTTTCTCTTTTTTTATTTCAAAAAATTAACAGGTAAAAGTACAAGATCGTTGCTGGGGATTAGTCAAAATTACAAAAGTTGAAAAATTAATCCCATCGTTTTTCGAGGGCCCTTGCCATGCCTGTCCCATTCAAAATTGATGCCGTATCCCATCCAACTTGCTCAGAGGCTCTTTCAAGGCAATCGAAAGCAGTAGATCCCATCACAGTTTCTCTTGAATACACAACAACTCTACGAGTCTGAATTGAAATCAAATTTTGTTTACTTTATTTTCTTGAATTGAATTAAGTAGGGATTGATTTGATTTGATTTGAATCGATTCAATCGAATCAAATTAAAAAGGGCCTTAAACCAAACTGGCCAGAATCATTGGCCATTCCTAAAAAGGCGAAACTAAAGGCGTGCAGGTGCAGTTATTATAGAGCTTTTTATACAGGGATTGCGATGTTTCGCATTTAATTAATTTTTTCATCTTGTTCTATGTTGCGTGGAGATTATAATGAGAATTAAGATTTTCCCACCCTGATTCCTTGCAATCCTACTCGATAATAATATTTTATTATTTTTAATTAAAAAATTAATTTATTTTTATATATTTAAGTATTTAAATATTATAATTTAAAAAAATGTATATATGTATTATTAAGATTGTATTGAAAATTTATAATTTTTTAATAAATAAATTTATATTGTATAAGAATAAATTAAATAAAAAAAGGAAAATTTATGTGGAAAATCGCTCCACTTTATCTCATAGCGAAGAAGCTTTCGCCTCGATCTAATCTTCTACGGGTGAGAACGGTAGAGCAATTTTCCCTCTTTTTTTCTGCCTTGTTGCCACCTCTAAGGATGTCAGAGCAAGGATGAGTGAGGTGTGAGAAGGGTATTTTAGGAATTAAAATTTATTTTTATTTATTAATTTATTTAATTATATATATATTAAATAACGATAATTTTAATTGAAATTGGATGAAGAAATTATATTATTAAAGTTAATTATTCATAATTTTAATTTAATAGATTATTAAATATTAAAATTAAAATTTTTGTTTTATCAAATTTTGTAGATCATCTTATAATTAAAAAAAAAAAATGCTAAGATTTTACTTGGTAGGGACATTTGCATAATTGTAGTTGCATATGGGGCCTCCATTTAGCATTGAGTTTTACAATATATTTGGAAACTTTTTCCAAATATTTTCTCTTTGTTGTTATTATTATTGTTTATTTTATTTAATTAAAAAAAATAAATGAAATAAAAATAAAATTAGTTTTTCTTATTTATATAATTAAAAAAAAGAGAGAGAAAAGAAAGTTATAATGAATTTAGAATTTTATCATATGTTTTTAGAAAAACTTTAATGAAAAGGATAATTAAATCATTTTTTCCATAATTATATTTATTTTCTCCATAAATTAGGGAGATGTTTTTTAAATAAAAAAATATAATTATCTCTCTTTTATTGTTTTAATTATATTTTCTTTTTTTATTTTTTACACATTTAAATAAAATATTAATAGTCAAAAGTTTTTTCTACAAAATATAATTTAATAAATAATTTTATGATTTTAATATTTATTATATTTAAAAAATATTTTAATAATAACTTTAATATTTATCACAAACAAATATATAGAAAGCTGTAAACGCTTAGCGACTAAGTTTTCGATTTCTATAAAGCACGTCCTCACTCTCTCCCGCACCTAACACATCTTTATTTCTCCCGTACCCTATTCTTAAACCGACTTTGCCTTTGTTGCGATTCCCAAAAAAAAAAAAAAACTAAAAAAATTAATCAAAATCTAAAAATAAAAATAATAACCGATGGTTATGATGATGTTTATCAAATCCCAGTTTCCAAACACAAACAGAAAACCCTAAAAAACCGAACGTTCTCTTTCCCTCTTCGCTTTTTCTCCCTCCCTTTCTTTCTTCGTAACTCCCAAATCAACCCAATCTCTCTCTTCCACTTCACTCTCCTTCGTCAGATCCGTCAGATCTGTAACCTTCCTAGCTCGGCTCCTCGCAAATCCACACGATTTCACTTCCAGATCTATTTCACGCGCCTCCAACCTGACTGCACGCGCCGCTGGTATGGTTGTGAACGGAAGGCCTTTAAAGAGAATGAAGAGGAGAGTCACCGCTGATCTCTGCGATTTTCTTACCTTCCCTTCCGGCTTTGAACCTCCCCGGGGACCTTTCAGGACTAACGTCAAGGCCTTTTTGATGGAGCATGCACTGTTCCCGCCGCCAACCTCGCTCTTCCCTCATCTAATGACCTGGCAGATCTCCTTTCGAGTCGGCGATCTGAAGGAAGGCCTCGATTCGGCCCCTGCGGTTGCCTGTTTGGATATCGTTGAGGAGGATGTCGCTAAATCCAGATCCGTGTACTGCGACCAGTGCCGAGTCGTTGGTGAGTTCACTCACCCCGAGTCAGTTGACGTCGAGTCATTGCAAAATTTTTTTCTTTCCGGTTTTTCTCCGGTTGCCAGTCGCTTAGGGCGGGAAATCCAACGCTTCTGTCCTTTTTTTAATCCTTTTCCCGAAAATCGAAAAATTAAAATGTCGCGTGTAAACGATTGTTTATCTCATGAGATGGAGCGGGCGTCATAAATGAGCACTTGTTGTTTTTTTGTTTGATGGTTTCTTGTTAGAAGCTGGAGCTTGGAAAGACCCACATATCTTGGTAGGAATACGGACAACGAGACAGCTAAATAAACAAAATGAGACGGTAAACAAGTGTGAGAAGTAGTGTTATATCGTGAGAAAACGGGGACGAATTGGAACGGCTGTTACTTGTAGGCGTGGCTAATGTGGGGCCCAGCCGACACTGACATGTAATTAGTGGAGGATGCACGAGGCACTTGCACTGATTTGATTTGTTTATTTATTTTTGGTGGCAACCACTTTCATCTTTGTCTTTTTGCGGTGGCATATTTGTGATTTGGATCGAGATGCGTCCTTCTTATATTGTGGGAACGGACTTTCATGATGTTTGGCTTGCTTTGCTGTCATGGGTTTCCTTGTAGTATTGCCTAACCTATGCGCTTTTGCCAAGTCACCTATACCTTATTACCTCTCTTATTGGTGGATAATCTTTGTTTAATAAAATAATTGCATTGCACTGCATTTTAGTTGAGCCTCTTCATGTTTTGGAGTCGGTAAAGATGGCCTAATGGTATCAATATTCACTTTCATTAACAAAAGAAACACTTAATTAGCTGTTTAATGCTGTCCAGTTGAGTTAATCTTTTATATATATTGCCACCGGCAATGTGGGACGCCAATGAATTTCTCAGGTGTTATAGAAATGTATTATGATTATTTTGATGTTCCGGTTTCTTTTTCTAATTACCGATATTCTATTCCTTAATCTTATTAATAAAAATTTACCTTAATTTATAGGATGGAGTGGGCACCCCGTATGCTGCAAACGTTACCATTTTATCATCAAGGCTGATGGGAATTCCATTGGTGGTTATCACAAACCGTGCACATGCTGTGGAGATGTCCTGCATATCTCAGAATTGAGGTCAGACTCGTTAGATATTCCTTTCAGAGCTTCTCTTTTTTTGTATTCTTTTTTAATTTTTCACAGCGATAGTTTGCTTGGAGCTAGTGTGCCGTTCCTTTATTTTATCTTTTAATTGTGACTGCAGTATTTGACTAGGGGTGCCAATGCAATGTGCTTGGACTATTTACAAGTGTGGTTATAATGCAATAATATATTTGATTCATGCGAAACTATATTGTTTCTTTATGATCCTTACATGTAATGTAATGCATGTTTAGCTGGAGGGGCTTGTTCTGGGAAATTGCACCTGCTCATTATGTATATATTTTCTGGTTATCACATTGTTTATTTTTATCATCTTCTATTTTACCCATTTTTAATTGAATCATAGAAAATGCCAATGAGCAAAGATTCTTATTATCATTGAAGACTGAGTACGTAGCATTGTGTTGTGGTTTTGTTGGATGTTATTGAATGTTATATTTGTTGCTACTTTTGTGTCTTCAGTTCCACTGGCTTTTGATGCACATTTTCATTTGGTTTATTCGTGCAAGGGATTATGCTAATATCTTAGATGTTTGCGACCTCTTACTGACTTGAAGTTTTTGTATTTGCTATCTAAATGGCATTTGATGAATTCTGTGAGTTGTGCATTTCAGATGTAAGACATGCAACCATGTGACGACTACGGATGATGTTGAAGATTGGATATATCATCAGTTAGAAGACACCACTCATCTTTTACACGGCGTTGTCCATTCAAATGGCTATGGTCACCTTCTTAGGGTCAATGGCAGAGAAGGGGGCTCCAAGATCCTTTCTGGATGTCATATCATGGACTTTTGGGATCGTTTATGTAAGACTCTTGGAGTCAGGTTAGTATTCTTGATTGCAGTTTGAGTTTCTTACATGTCTGATAAAATTTTTCAATTTCATTCTTGCTTTTATGCGAGACTATCTTGTTCTATAATCTATTTGTTTTTGTGCATAAAATATTTTGTTTAGGCCTGCTAATATATCTTCAATTAATTGGTGTGGTTCTTTGAGTTTAATTAATAGACATTTCACGGTCTAGATGGAGAGTTTGCATTTGTGAAGATAAGGATAGTAGATTTACCCTTAAGAATGTAAATGAGCATAGAATTGCTGAAGTTTCATCTATGGTTGGTATGCAATATGTATTTCAGGGTGCTGTCATTATGGATTATTGAACATGCAGCATTGTCAGATCATGTGATAATTTTGATAAAAGTTGGTTGATGCTACTTTTTGGATATTCTATTTGATGCTTCTCTTGACATCGAAGGCTTTGAATTACTATACATATAAATATAATGAAGTTGAATGTGCAATTTCACTGTTCTTGTATTGCAGATCAAATTAGATTTAATATCTTAATATCTTTTATTTATCCTTTTGGATATTGATAATCTGTACATTAGTATGAATCACATTAGGATCATATGTTCTCATCCAATTGTTACGACTAGTTAAACCAGCTCTATTTTCTTTTCCACACATGAACAGAAAGGTCAGTGTTATGGATGTGTCGAAGAAGTATGGATTGGATTACAGGCTTCTTCATGCTATAACCAAAGGCCGTCCGTGGTATGGTGACTGGGGTTATGAATTCGGTGCTGGTAGTTTTGCTTTGACCCTTGATGCTTATAAGTCGGCTGTTGAAACTCTCTCCAGCATACCCTTGTCCATATTTCTTTCTCAAGGGCGGAAGCCACGCACTCGCTTGCAGGATATAATCTCATTTTACCAATCTTTGTCGGACCATGAGCTTGTAAATACAAGAGATCTCTTCTGTTATTTGATAAGTTTGATCCAAAATGCTCACAAGTCTCCATCAAGGGTTGAGGATTCTACCAGCAAGAAGCGTCGTTCTTGCACAGGGATTTCTCCTTCATGGAGTAAGGCTGATGTTGAACATGTTGAAGAAGCCATGTTCAGAGTTCTTGGGCGTCTCTGGGTCCAACTGGGTAAGTTGGCGTGCGCTGAGAGGTGCTGTTTGCAAAGTGGCTCCCCCCGAGCTCCTTGATCATTGCCTTAAGGAACTTGGGGGGAAAGCGGCAGCTGATGGAATGATTGTTGGTACCCGATGCAATCCTGATTCAGGCTCTTTTGAGTACAGGTTAGCCACTACTCTACATGCCATTTTAGTCATTATTGGTATGCATAGTAAGATCAGCAGTGAATTTGGGGAAATATTTCAGTTCTTCAGTTTGCTTGGTGTTTATACTTTACTTAATGATGTAACTTTGAGAAAAAATTTCTTAGAAAACAAGGTCATGAATGTTTGGGTCAAATATAGGTTCAATTTGGGTGCTAGTAGGTGAATATTGTTAGGACTTGGGATTATGGTCTATTGGCCTTCTTCCTTTTTTTCTTTCAAATTTAATGCTTTATAATTCCAGTGAGTTAAGTTTCTAAATCTTAACATTTCAATTCGTTGCAGGCTTGAGCCTGGAAATCCTCCTTCAAATGTTGTCAACATTGGCATTGGTTCTTCTATAATTACCTGCCCATCTGAAGAAAATCTCATGCAAGACCTGAGATTTCTTTATGAATGCTTGCTACACCCTAGGACCATGGTGAGTTACGGAACTGAAGCCACAAGGGATCTTGCTATTGGTTCAGCTGAAAAGCTTCTCGACTGCAAACAGTTTGTGAAAGAGTACATGGCTGAGAAGGTATTTCAAATTACTAACCCACCTGTTATATGCATCTCATGTGATGTGGAAATAATGGATCAGACAGAAGAAAATGCTCCAAACTACCCGCCAGAACTAGTTGTCTTGCCCCCAAATGCTACTGTTTCTGACCTCAAGCTTGAAGCATCAAGGGCATTTCAAGAAGTTTATTTGATGTTCAAAAAATTCCATGCTGAAGAGCTTCTTGGCTGTAGCGGTGTTGACGATTCCACCCAGGTCAAACTCTTGTTAGGGTCAACTGAATTTGTTAGACTACGGGGGAGATGCCTTGGGAAAAATGGTCTTTGCAAATTTAGAATGGAGAGAGGAATTGAGAGATGGACTGTTGATTGCAATTGTGGTGCTAAGGATGATGATGGAGAGAGAATGTTGGCTTGTGATGTGTGTGGTGTGTGGCAGCACACAAGGTGTTCTGGTATTCCCGACTCGGATTCTGTGCCTGCTAAGTTTGTTTGCCATCGATGTAGAGCTTCTGGCCAAGTGACCAACTCTAGTGGGTAGTGGAAGGATGAAACACACTGATTCTGTTGGTGGCAATGGCAGCAGCTTTGGAAAGAGCGTGTCAAATCTGTATGGTGTCTTTTTGGAGTTTTTAGCGCAAAGTGCATTTGTACATAAGAAACAAGCCTAGAAAGTGCATCAATGCAGTTGGTCTCTCTTTCCAATTTTCATGTGATATCCATTTACTATGTACGTCATAATAAGTTAAAATTCACATGTTCAACATAAGATGTTTAAAATTTACATGATCAACACAAGATTTTAAGCAAAGGCAATGTGCAAATGTCTTCTAAAAGTTTCGGTATATTCGCACGAGCAAACTTGTGACATCAATTAACCCAACGACATTGTCTTCTAAAAACCACAATTTTTCAGTAAGGATCACGCATGGTTTTCTTACCCTGGGAAAGCAAGATCATGGTTGATGACTTGAATGGCTCTTTTTAATCCCCATTAACATGTGTTTTGGATTCCTTAAAAAAAGAGAAAAAAGGTTTTATGGATTGAAAATCCCTAATTGCATGTTGATGTTAGCTAGTAATAATAAAATAAAATTTGCAGAATCCACTCTAATTCTAGAAGTGAACAACTTCGTACAAGTCAGACGTAGTAGTGCCTCGAATATTCGAATGTAATGGTTTTTCCTACTTTGGTTGACCCACAAAAAGAGTCTTTATTGTTCTCCTTGCAGAAGCACCTAAAAACATCATAAGATGCGATATATATGCACTACAAGCAAATTAAACAACTAAAAAGATCATGAACGTGTGCAAAGCACTGACAAAATAAGCTGGAGGTTACTACTGATGCTAGTAGGCTACCAGTGCCACATATTGCCTGGACGCGTCCACAGCACTAAAAAAAACAAAAAGGCATGTGTGTGGAATTTCAACAATACTTTATTTGCAAATCAAAGCTTCCACCACTCCCAGTCCCCCACTTGTAGTAGAGTTGGTATATATATAAAAATAAATGGAAACCAGCTGCATGCACTTGCCGCCTCTACCCACTAAAGTTTGCCTTACCTGCTGCACATAATTTCTTAAACAATCATGCAATTACTCTTGGCGATTGTTAATGTGCAGCCCTTGAAAAATTCTTACTAGTGAGCCGTGACCCTAAATGATTGGCACTCTAACCCTAGTTACTACTCACTATTAATTCTAGTGGCAACAATGATCCCTTCCCTTCTTATAGTTTCTTGACCTTGGCTAACATCTATTTGGCAATCGCTAAATCTGTTACGTGTCACCAAATAGACATGCAACGAACATTCATTATATCTAATTAAATACTTAAATATTCATATTGACCTTTTGATTTGGTGGAGGAAATGATGGACCACTACCTTCAATTTAATTCTAAATTCATTATCACAATTTAAATTTTGGGACAACCTTTCTTTCTATCATCTCATATTTGTACATGGACTCTCTCTTCAATCCACCATAACTTCTAACCTTCCCCCCACTGCAATATCAAACTCATTTCACTTCTTGTCCAATCTAGTCTCAGCCTACCTAATTTAGAGCACTCACAATCTCTTTTTATTTTTTTCATTTTTAAGTTTGGAATTGGTTGAAATGTTGCTGCTGGAATCTTCTCTACATCCGGCAAAGATGGCCATGTCTAATATTCTTGGTATGTTTTTATTCATGGAAATGTTAGCGAGTGGTTTTAGATTTGGAGTAGATGGGCTGAGCATGGACTATTACTTCATGAGTTGCCCATTTGCGGAGCAAATTGTGAAGAACACAGTTACACGTGCTTTGCAAGCTGATCCTACCCTAGCAGCTGGCCTTGTTAGAATGCATTTCCACGACTGCTTCATAGAAGTGAGTACCTCGATCTTTCTTTTTGTTAATGATCGATATTTCATCAATCATTATGATTCTTTTAGAAGTATTAATTGATGCGTGTGCCAAAAAAAAAAAAGGGATGCGATGGGTCTATCCTTATTGATTCAACGAAGGATAACACAGCAGAGAAGGATTCCCCTGCAAATCTGAGCTTGCGAGGCTATGAAGTAATTGATGATGCAAAGGAGGAACTTGAAAATCAATGCCCAGGCATAGTTTCATGTGCTGATATCCTTGCAATGGCTGCTAGAGATGCAGTTTTCTGGGTAACATACAAAATCTTCATATAAATGTATATAGATGCGCACTTGTTCGCATTTTTACATATCTCAGACGAATATAAATTGTGGAGTGCAGACAGGGGGTCCAGTATATGACATACCAAAAGGAAGAAAAGATGGAAGGAGGTCTAAAATAGAAGATACAATCAACTTGCCATTTCCCACCTTCAATGCCTCCGAGCTCATTAGGCAGTTTGGGCAGCACGGTTTCAGTGCCCAAGAAATGGTTGCTTTGTCTGGTGAGTAGTATAACTGGGTATCACATATATGTATACCAAGTTTTTTGGCAAAAACAACTGTCTCTATGCAGATTTCTACTTTTTCTACTTTATTCAGCCTAGCAAGAAATTTAAAATGATACCATATCAATTATAAGAAAACTTACTAGACCAAGTCCACTATTATAGATCTAAAACATAAATATATATATATATATATGCATTTCAATTATTTTATACATGGATTCCTATATGTATTAAGTACTCTATAATGAACTGATCTAGACAAAAGTTTCTCAAGAATTATATTATATATTCATTTCTTTGTGTACTACACACACACATATATATATATATATAGGAGCACATACTCTAGGGGTGGCAAGGTGCGCATCCTTCAAAAATAGACTGAACGGTGGTGATCCTAGTGTGGATTCAGAGTTCGCAAAGACAATGTCAAAAACATGCAGCGGTGGAGACAACGCAGAGCAACCCTTTGACCCCACCAGAAACACATTCGATAATTTTTATTATAACGCGCTCCAAAGGAAATCTGGACTTCTTTTCTCAGACCAAACCCTGTTCACTAGTCCCAGGACTAGAGCTATTGTGAACGGCTATGCATTTAATCAAGCCATGTTCTTCTTTGATTTCCAGCAGGCAATGCTCAAAATGAGCATGCTTGATGTTAAGGAAGGATCCAAAGGAGAAGTTCGAGAAAGTTGCCGCAAAATTAACTGAAAAATTTTACAATATGTGCAATGACTAAAACTTCTTGTATCCCACCGTTTAATCTGTTGATTATTGTATCATTGGATGCATATATATATATATAAATGTATTATTTGTTTTATATATATATATATATATATATATATATATATATATATATATATATATATATAAAAGCAAGCGCTTGAGATTTGATATTTTAAATAATTTTTTTTCCTCTAAATCGAATCCTTATGTTTCAAGTTCAAACTAAACCGTAACAAAATTCCAACTCGGAGAATGGACCAGCTCCTAGAAAGGTAGGACTCTTTCCGGCTAGCTTGTTCATCTTCCAGTTCCACATTGGGTGAAAGATTTTCAGCCAGTCATATCCATTGTGCCACTAAAAGAAAAGAAGTGGAACTCCATTTACGTCACAGTAATGCATGCTAATGACATGTCTGTCCAGTGTCCGATCATGAAAATTCTTTTCTTGATGTGATTCATTATAATTTCAAAATACAAATGTTTCAATTTATATTTTAAATTGATCGGATAAATTGAATTTAAATAAATAAATAATTAATTATTGACATTACAATTTGGGAAACAACGATGAAACTTCATCTAGTATAGTATCTTAAAAATCATTAAAACAAGAAAATGAACAACTAACATGTCAAAAATATATCCCCTTGAACTCAAATTTAATAAAATTATAATATCATTTAACCTTTTGCTATCTCATATATCATATAAAATTTAGATTTTGCACCGAATAATTGAAAAATAATTTCAAATAATTTTCTCCTCAGTATCATATAACACTCTATCTTTACTTGATCTCATACTTTGTTTATATATTCATAAAAGTGGAAAAAGAAAAAAAATGTCAAAGGGTCATAAATATTCAAATTTAGGTAATATTCAATTTGAACCTTCATGTTCATTTAGGTCAATTCAATTCTCACATTAAAAATTTTGGTTCAAATCAATCCAAATACCAACGAAGTTACATATTTGTTAGTAAAAACAAAAAAAATTACAAAGTCAAACATTCTAATCTTTTCATTCGTTTCTTTTCCCGCCCCACCTCTCTCTTGATCAATGTTCTATCCCCCTCTCTCTCCTTTCGTTTTCTTTCCCCTTCTATCTCCTCTCTATCCCTTTGTTTCTCCTCTTTCAGCATGTCTATTCCTCAACTCAATCACAATTGAAATGGGATTCAACCTAGCATTCTCTACTAATGCATAAGGTAATTAACTTCTAACGCTTCTACAAATGACTTCACATAGAACCCTTCCGTCCCATGCAACATCTTTGTCCTTGCCCCAATTAGTGTTGTCGCCATATTTGGAATTCTATGCATGCATAATGAAGCCAATCGAGAACACAACCATTAGTATGTGTTGTTAATTTTGGGATGCTTAAAGAATAAGTGTCGTCCATATAACGACGCTAATGAACCTGTGCAACCATGAATTGCAATTGCAGTGACACTTATGAAAAAAAAAAGCATCGACACATTTATGGCACTATGATAACACTAAAGATTAGGTGCATTGCCAAGAAAAAAGCGTCATCAAGTTAATATTACCAGCACAAACTTCTTATGCCACAGAAATGTGGGCTTATAACAACGCAATTAGCTTTTAAAGATGCTAATTAGCATTCCTAAATTATATTATTAGTGTTGATAATAGTGTGTTTTCTTGTAATAAATTGCTGAGATAGCTCAATCTTTGGTGTCATTGCCTGAAAAAGAAAAAAATTATTAATTAAACATCTAACCACACAATATTTATCATGTAAGCTCCTATCTACCTCATCAATAACTAATTGACTAGAGCCTCAAACAAGCATTGTGGTAGTCTTTTCCATAGTTTTAATTCCAGCGTTTTTGCAATCTTGTTTGCTCTAGGAGGAACCTTCTTAACAAGGGTTATTTTTTTTTTCAATCTAAAAGTAGATTTTCATTAAAAAAGGGAGCTTTTATAGATGGATCTATATCCAAACATGCATCAGGCTTAGAATAACCAATGCTCAGCAAACCCATAACCCAATTTAAGCCCTAACAAATGCTATGCCCAAAACCCAGACTAAAGAATCCTAGACTCAGATGGATCAACTTGTAGGAATTAGATACCAAAAGGAAAGAAGAAGCAAACAGGGCCGCCTACACCGCCTATCCTCAATCTGATGCTTTGGAAGAAATCATCGAAACTAGAGCACACAAGACGAGCTTTTCCACTTGGTACAAGCAAATCCAGTAAATCATAAGCACAGCCAGAAAGCACATCGACAACTAAGCATCGTCCAAGGACTCTACGCAACCAAGACATAAACCAAGGTTCTCAAAAACTCTATGGAGAAGGGGAGAATAAGAGTTCTTGGTATCCAAGCCGTGGAGGGATTAGATGCTACTGCAGTGTCAATAACGTCCCTAGAGTTGTCTAGAAGGGAAGCCAAATTGTTCGCCTACACAACACATACAGAGCAGCTCTTCCAAAAGATCACCCTCATAGTTTGCCTCTCAACTTGCATGCAAAGTTACAAAGACCAATAATCTTTATAATCCAACTAATGGTGGGGAGGATAGACCCAAGGCCGACAGGGAAGGAAGCCTCCCGTCTGAAAGGGGCAAGGGAGAGCCACAAAGGGTTAAAACTAAGCTCCTAATGAGCAGAAATCGACGCCTAGAGATGAGAGAGTTTTCTTTCTCTAGAAAATTAAAGAGAGGAGAGGGAGCTCCTTAACAAGGTTTGCATACCTTAACTTTTCCTCTTTGAATTGTTTAATATTTGCAGTAGGCAAGCAATCAAAATTTTTAGTTGTGAACTCAATCTCGTCTCTCTCCACGTCCTTAACCACCACAATCTTAGCTTTAGCCAAACAATACAGTGACAAATTATAATTCTCTTAAATTTTTAGAAGGTAATACGAGGGCTTTTAAGATTTTAAAACTTTGAATCTATATTTAAGAGAACTTGTGATTTAAAAAGAAAAATGAAATATTTTTTAAAATTTATTTTTTCTAATTAACTAAATGGATGACTTAGATTTTCTCTTTAAAATTTGTTAACACATTAAAAAAAACTATATTTCTTTTTTTTAAAAAAAGAACTTACAAAAACATTATAGAATTTTAAAATATATTTTAAAAAAATTATGCTTTACCTCCTCCAGTTAAGAAAGCCATTTCTACGAAATTAGGGTTGGTAATTTGAATACCCTTTTATTATACTAGTTATACAAAATAATATGATTAATATTAAATTATATTATGTTAATTTAATATGACATGACACATTTAATATAATTTTACACTACTCAATTTTTTTAATACGATTTGACATGAGCTATTATAATTTATTTGATACGTTTTAACACAATTAAATACTTTTAATCTTTATAAATTAATATATCATATAAAATTTACACATTAATTTTTATTATATATAAATTTAATAATATATAAAAATATGTAATTTAATATTAAATAAGATATTTCAATGCCAATCAAGGGATAACTTAGTTGATCTTACTTTATCTTTAAAGTGTAGTGAGTATATCTATCTATTTTAAAATAATTCTCTTTTATAATGAAAAAGATAAATGACTATTTTTTATCATGTAGCACATCAATTACTATTCAATTTATTGGGTGTCCGTTGAATTAAAAACAAGATATTTCAATATTTAGCTAATTAATATTTTAATAAAAAAAATTAAAAAAAAATAAATATTTGTAAAACAATATAATTTTTAACTTCTTATATAAATTGCCATAAATAAATCCACACCAAAACGATTAACCCAACTCAAATAGTGTTCCTGTTATACTCACTTCACACGTTTAACATTGCTACCTATCCAATAGGGGCCGAGTTCATTTTTAGAGTGAAAAGGGCAGAGCCCATGAGATTCCTGTTCAAATCTTTGCTTATCGCTGACTGCAACTTAGAATTGAAGCAATCAAATCTAATTTCTCTCTAAAATAAAAAGCAAAATCCTGACAAACAGATCCAGTTCCCAGAAGACAGATCCAGTTCCCAAAAGAAATGGAGAAGATGAACCAAGCATTCGAGAAGATGAAGATGCTAGTGGGAATGGAAGTGGAAGACGAAGAGCAAGCCCCGGAACCAGAGGACTCCAGTTCCTTCTCTTTCATGGACGATTTCAATCGCAGCTGCACCCTCTCCACCAAACAGGTTTCCATTTCTTGTTCGTTTTTAGATAAAGTTGTTTCCTTTCGAATTAACTTAATGTAATTGAGCCCGCGAAGTTCAATTGCTAGATTTATATTCATGTTTGACTCATTACTCTCTCTCTCTCTCTCTCTCTCTCTTTCCCACATAAACAGCGGCTTTACGGTTTTGCCATATGCTTTGTTTCTGGCTTAGCTTGTACCCTTTTGGTAAGTTAACGCATTATCATATCCCCCTTTCTTTCCGTTATCGTTACTGCAGCAATTCTTTAGTACCGAGCAAACTTTATTTATTGTTGAATTTGCTATTTTCTTGATTAGCTCTGATATTGCTACTGTTTGCCATTTCTCTCTGGAAAGATTTAGAATTTTGCATCAGATGCTTTAAAGAGCTCTTAACCATGTCCAAAATCTGGGCATTGGAAAAATGTTGCACAGCAGCTCCTTCTAGCAACTTTTATGGCTAGATCTGTTATTAGAGATCTATAATATGAGACATAAACGATTTTGTTTAATTTCCCTTCCAATAAGTTTGACCAGTTTAATTTAATACATGAACTTAGCTACCAAGCAATTACCTATAATTTTCTGAAGCTAGAAACCAAGATAAAATAGCAAGAGATGAACTTTAAAACTAATTCCTGCTGAAGCAATTAGCTATCATGTTTGTGTCAAAGGTTTTAGAGTGGCCTAAACATGATACAACACAGGCCCACCTTTAATTTGTTTGGTTGATGAAGATCTTCACGTAATTCAGGTACATTCCGTTGTCATCCAATCAGATTGGCCCTGGCTTTAAGCTTGCATATGCTTTAAATCCTTTTAGTGATTACTTATGCTACCATAGAGACCAATAAGATTGCTAGGCCTTTATGCTCTTTTTTTTGGGTTTACATATAGGTAGTTTTTAAACATAAATTCTATTTTCCTAGGAACAAAAATCTCAAAGTTATAATGCGTAAATAGGCAAAAATGGTGTATGGTCCTAAATATCATATTGCAATTTGTTCTTAGAATTTTGAAGTGAGGATATTACTGAAACTCATTGCAGTGCTTTCCTTTTCCTAGCTAGTGCTTGCAAGATTTTCCATAGCACATAAAGGAACTAATCTGCTTTCTCTTCTATTCATGTCACAGTCAATGCTGGTCTTTTTCAATCCAGTTAAGTTTGGGATTACGTTCACATTTGGCAATTTGCTTTCACTCGGAAGGTTTGCATTCTGCAAGTTAAATCTATTGCAAGCTTATGATTTATTAGCTGTAAAAATTGCAAAAAGCTCATATATAAATAAATAGATAATAGAAAGGAAAAAAAGTGAAAGGAGATTTTTTTTTTTTTTTTTTTTTTTTTTTTGCTCATCTGGAGGAGTGTCCCTTTTAGGGCCTGTTTTTGTAGAAACAAAAGTTGAAGAAGAAAAATTGAATAGAATTATAAGGAAAGTAAAATCCTTGTGGAAAGGAAATTTCTTATTTTCCTTAAAAATCTTTTCCATAGGTATAGGAAAGGAAAGGAAATGAAGTGATTTGTTGAATGAATAAAATTATATTAAATAATAACTATTGGAGGGGAAAAAAACGGCATAGAGGAAAAACAGAAAAATTAACACTGTTTTCCATTCATTTCCGCTCAATTTGGACAGAAAATGAAATGGCTTAAAATACTCTTTGAGTATTTTCCATATAAATCCTCACAATTTTTTTCTTTCCTCTTTTCCTTCTTACAAAACAATGGAATTGGACTTCTAATTTTTCCTTCTTTCGTTTTTCCTTCCAACAAGACAAGGGAATTGCCATTTATCCCTTTCCCTACCATTTTTCTCTCCCTTTTCCTTCACTACAAAACAGGCCCTTAATCTCTGCCTCAAGCAATTTATTTCATCAACTCAACTCAAGCAAACATTAAACCCAAAATAGTTGAAGTCGGCTGCATGAATCATTTCCTTGATTCCACCCTGGTTAGGGCTATATTTTAGAACCTGGACTGGCTTCTCTGTCCACACTCATCCTCTAAAATGTGGGAATCCTTGGCTATTTGGCACAATATGGATGCTGAAACAACACTCATTAATAAGTAAATTTGTTTAATTGTTTTTTACAATTATTTTCCTCGTCTATTACTTTCGTTTCATAAGTTAGAGTCTTTTCTGTGGCAGCACAGCATTTCTAATAGGCCCAAAACGTCAAGTGACTATGATGCTTGATCCTGTTCGTATATATGCAACAGCCTTGTATCTTGCAAGTATAATTATTGCCTTGTTCTGTGCGCTATATGTAAGTTACCCTTTTTTTTTTTTTTATCTTATTTCCTAATTTCACATGGTAATTGCTTCAGACATAACAATAACCGGCTCACATCACATGATCTCATTGCATATGATGAACAGGTTCATAACAAGCTTTTGACACTTTTGGCAATCGTTCTTGAATTTGGTGCACTGGTTTGGTATGTAATAATTACTCGTATCTCTTGTTGAGTTTGTACTGTAGTTTCCAAGTTCCACAGAAAAGAAGTGAACATGTTTCATTTTTACATTTCATGTCTATCAAACTTATAATTATAACAATTTGTTCCATTTTCCATCACACTAAGTTTAGCTGACAAATATATGCCTCTACCAAAACCAAGAAATGGGTAAATTATCCAAGAGAAATTTGAATACTGTGTTGTTAAAATTTTTATTTGTCTTCCCCACAATGCTTTTGGATTGTAAACTTGTATGAAGTGTTGAGAAGGTAGTTACCACTTCAAAATGTTATGCAAAGCAAAGTAATCAACCAATTGGCTTACTGTCATTTGCTTCTACACTTTTCTTGGGTAAATTTACAAGGGTCTTTGTAAATCATGATTGCAATTTGTCATCTTTTTGTGCATAAAAGTTTTGAAGTCAATAATTTCTTCCTAATGGCAAATCATCTGACAAAATAAGTGCATTGTGGTATGTTTCTATTCACAGATCAGATTAGTTAACTTCCCTGCATACTAAATCTGAAGGCTTATGGCATGCATCAGCTGTATATCATTTTCTACATGATATATTAGTAACTTTCCATAGAGTAATTCTGTTAAAGATAAACTTTTCATTTCTCATACAGTTTAACTAGTCCAATTCTAATATTTTAGGCTCGTGTGACTGTGTTTTTGGCCATTGATAAATTTTACCTGTACATGCATGATCTCACTGATGTGCAAGTGAAATGGCTAGCTCATTGTGGATAATAAATTCTCAATAATGTCTTCATATGGTTGTAATTAGTGTAAGATTTCCCTTTCGTGATTTACAGGTATAGCTTGAGCTACATCCCCTTTGCAAGGTCAATGGTTTCAAAGATCATGCTAGGTTGCTTTGACACTGAATTTTAGGCCACAGAAGGGAAAACTGGTCACAGTGATTGGATTTGGAGTACACAACTCAACATGAATGTTAATGTAAATTTTGTGCAGATTTATTCTAGAGAGTTCGACCTCAAATGTACCGATGTTCAAAATTTAGTTGTGATCAGCTTTTGTACGAATATGAAATTTAGCTGTCCCATTTCATACATCCATGCCCTCTTATTCTCTGGCTTATAACTTTTAGAATAAGATGCTCCAGTTTTTGACCTGTGCAATTCAACTTTCACATTACAATTATCGTTTTAGGAAAGTAGGAGTTCATCCAAAATTTTAGTTCCAGGCTCTTCAATTCCAAATTGTCAACGATCTGAGAACTTGGAGTTTTAAGTTAGGATTTTGTTTTTCTTGAAATTCGACGACTCGATTTTTGATTGGCACAGCTCAAATATTTGAATAACAAGAATGGTTTATTGACTTATTCGGCCCATTTTTCTATTCTACACCATGGTGCTCAGCTACCATTTTAAAGCAGTAAAAATTCATCCAAGCTTTCACTTGATATGAGCCTAAATTGTCAAATTTATGCCCCTTCGAAAATTTTGGGTTTTAATTTGGAGTTTTTTTTTTTTTTTTTTTGATTTCTCAATAAATTTTGCAATAATGAATTTCTAGGCAATGAGATGAGTTTTACATGTATAATTAATATTGTTTTTGCAGCAAAAGGAAAATACATTCAACTATAACAGCAGTGCAAGAAATGGGAACTTGGCCATTATATTCACCAAGTCGTCTCGTTCCTTAGAGGATGAGTATTTTGTGCTTTTTTTTTCTTCCTTTCTTTATTCTCACTTTCCCTCCCAATTAGTAATTGGTTCACATCATTATCCAAGTCTAAAGCATGTATTATGAATACTTTAGGTCAGTCTTAGCATGAATCATATCATTAAGACATAGAACAAAGAAAAGAAATCAAGATTAGCCGTCAAGCAAATCCACCATCCATTATTATATAGCAAAGAAGCTATAGGAATTGAGTGCATTAATG
>NC_079502.1:99002124-99108977 GCF_030052815.1 Hevea brasiliensis | reverse complement strand
TGATAGAATTTTTTATCTTTTTTACAAAATAAGTTATGCTAGGACTATAACCATGGATAAATATGACTTCTTTTTCTTTTTTGTCAATGTTATTTATTTATATTGTCAATGTAACACCCCCATTTGCATAGCCTGGTATATTTCACTATTCCGATGACCGGTGTCAGTCCGGACAATTAAGGGGATTAGAACCATACTTAAGACAACTAAATAAGCCATAAACACAAATAATTAGTAATTACCAATTAGTTAAGTATAAATAAGAAAAACAGAACATAAGAAGTTAAACGAGCCGTGAGTCAGAACAATGGGTGACCGTCTCGGGAACGACTGCGAAGTCATTTTAAACTCAAATTTCGAACCGTAAAAAGTGACTTTGCGGTCCTTAGGACCCTCATGAATACAGTGGAAAAGAGAAAGTCATGAAAAAGAACTGTTAAGCCAGTCAAATAATTAGGTCAGGGAGCCGGAAGAAATATTGGATTATTTGCAAACCGGATGAGCGAGAGGCAATTTGGTCAATTGACCCTAGAGTGACTCGACCTAAGCACAAATAAAATCGGGGAAAAGAAAATTTCAGAATCGAGAATTAAATTGAAGAACTAATAGAAAAATATGAAAAAAAGAAGAAGAGAAAAATGAGAAAAGTAAATGGGTGATGACATCATGCATGACCTCATGCATGATGTCATAAAAGAATTAATTAAATTATTTATTAAATTACATTTTGTGGTCTTCCATAAGCCAAGTTTATAAAATAAAAGAAAAGAAAAAAATAATTAAAAGTCATCTTTTTCATCAAAAAAAAAAAACTCTCTCTTTCCCTCTCCCAAAGTTCACTCTCAAACCTCCATTAGAGCTCTTAGCTCAAGCTTTATACACCCTAAATTAACCATAAGTTCCCCTAAAATTCTCCACTAAACCTCATCCTTGCATCTTGAAGAGTATAGAGGAGCAAGAAAAAGAAAGGAAATTGGTGAAAAGGGGAGTTAGAAATTGCTACACAAAGGTTGGTATTTTAACTCTTAATTTTCTGTTTTAAGTGCATGTTTAGTGACTTAAATGAACTTAGAAACTAAGGAAATGAAGAGAAATCAATTGTTGAAGGACTAAACTGAATTTTGGCCTGTTGAAGGGGAGTATGATTTTGTATGGTTTGATGGAGTTAAATGAGTTTAGAAGCTTTATTTAGTTGATTGATTAGGATTAAAACCATTAAATGTAGTTAAATACAATAATTTAGTAAGTTAGGGTTTTGGGACTTAGTGTTTGTGAACCAAAAATGTAAGAAATGAGTAAATGGCATGTTTGACCTATTGTGAAGTGAAAAATGGTCAATTGTGACCAAATGAGTTGTGTTTGAATTATTAGAAGTGAAGTCAAATTCGTAAGGTAAATGGTCATGCTACTAGCAGCATGACCAAGCCAACTTTGAAGGACCAAAACGGAAATTTTACAAGTCCAATTGATATGCCACCAATTGGGGATAAAAATAGACATAAAATGACACAATTTCCATTAAGGAACCATGCCCAAAAACTGACCAAAACCTAGTGAACAAATTGACCAAAGTTGAGTAAGAGCAGTCTGCCACATCAAGCGACCAAATGAACAGTAACTGTTCATTTGGTCATAACTCGAGCTAGGCAGGTCAAAATGACCTGAAATTTTACCAGTAATTAGATAAGATATAGATCTAAAACTTTCATGAAGAACACAAATCCAAATTATGCCATTAACCTAATCAAATTATTGAGCAAAATTGAGTTACTGAACCTGTAAAACTGCAGATTTCCATTTGAACAGTAAAGTTCCAATGGCTATAACTCTCTCTAGAAAACTCGGATTTAGGCGATTCTTGAACCGATGGAAACCTAAGACATAGTAGAACATTTTGTATGAAGGAAATTAGACCAAATTATAGACTTAACTTGATCAAATTACTGAACGAAGTTGGATAAAAAATCTGCCATAACCAAAATAGCAGTATGAACAGTGCATGTGAACAGTACCTGTATTTTGGCCATAACTTGAGCTACAAAACTCCAATTGGGGTAATCCAAAAATGAGAATACACTTAAGACAATAAGGAACATTTTCTATGAAGGAAGGTTTGCCAAATTCTAACAGTAAAAGGACCAATGAAATAGTGCAACTTAGGACTCCAAAACCGAAAATTGGCAATTTTGCCTAAAAGACCTAAGCTTTGAGAAAATGACCAAAACCAACAAAGTTAATGACCAAAATATGGTATGTGGGTGAAGTTGGAGTTCCCATACCTATTAAGCCTTAAAAAGTCAACAATTTGACTTGAATAGTGTAGTGAATAGTAACCCGAAACACAAAATTTCAAGAACATCGAATTTAGCACGTTAGAGCTAAGTAAAAGTGAAGTTAAATTTATTATTGGATTGATGCTAAGTTATGGTACTGAAACACTGTGAAATTGTGTGTTTCAGTGGAAAAGAATACCGGGACAGAACCCGAGGAGTCGAGTCAAGGCCAACAGGCGACTCGTTTGAGGTTTGTGCACAACTAACACTTTTGTTACTTTTCAATTCCAAATTGATTTGAAATAAATTTATTTTATGATTTATGATTTTGTTGTGTTGAGAATTTTAACTTATTGAATATAAATTTTCTTATGCATTTAAGAATTTATTGCATTGTTTTGAGGATCGTAAATTTTAAGTTTGATGTGTTGCCAACCTTGAGCATGAATTTATGATGATTAAATATGTTGATTTGTAAATACTTTGTAAATAGAAATTGTTTTGAATATGATTTGAAACCACAGTTGACATGACAAAATATGTTGTGAATTCTCATTAGCTTGTCTAGTGAGATAACTCCTCCACTTGATGGGGCGAGTTTCTTCCTCTCTGGCTTGCCAGTTGGGGAATGATGTGAATGAGTACTCATATATACTAGGTAGTCTTTGTTTCTCCCTTTTAGTCTCAGTTATTGAGAGTATGTGAAATGTCGTGGTGTACAACACGGCATCTATTCGAATTTTGGGTCATGGGTTCATTTGGTGTATTGTTGTAGCATACTTTAAATTATGCATGATTTGATAAATTGTGATTGAAATAAATAATTTGTCAATGATTCAAAAATTTGTGCATTGTCTCGGAATTTAAAAGAAATGTAAATAAATAGTTACTATTTGATCAAAATGTTATTCGAATGAATAATTTGCATGAATGAAAATATTGATTTCTGAAAGTCATGGATTTTGAAGAATTTAGAAATTTTAAAATTTTATTTGTTATGAATTGTCAAGCATAAATTGTATTAAGTTTTAAATTATTAGTTTGTACACCACTGAGTTCACTACTCAGCGATAGCTTGTCATGCTGTCGCAGATATAGAGACTAGAGGAGCAGCAGATTGAGCTGCTGAGAACAGGGGAGCTACCTGCTAGAAATTATCGGGTATAATTTATACCCTGATTGTAAATATTCATTTTGATGTATATATTGCACGTAATTGTATGGACATGTAAAATCGGTCTTGAGCAGCTTGTATAAAGTTTGTATAAAGTTGTAATAAATTTTAATTTGGATTTTCTTAATGTAAATTTCTTGTAATGATGTATCTAAATTGTTTTGTTTCTAATGAAATATGGATGATATTGATTGACAGTATTTTGAGAATTATTGAACTTGTGAATTTGATAAATTGGTTGAGATTGAGTATGAATTTGATGTGTTTAGAAAATTATTGGAAGTGCTTTTATTTCAGGTATTTGAAGAACTGGTTTCTCAAAATACAGAGGAAACTCTGTCAAAATTTTTATAAAATTTGCGTAAAAACAAAATAGACCAAAAATATTAACTAGATTTACTTTTAATCATATGTTTTAAATATCTATTGGAAAATGCTCACCACTTATAAAAAATAAGAAAATTGTTTTAAAATCCCTTGTAGGGTACTTAATGAGTTATCGGTAGGTGAAGTTCGATAGTTCATTAGGTATTCTACGGGATCATGTTATACCTTACAGAGGGGTAAAGTGTGACAATCAAACTTCCAAACTGTATTTTGTGTTTTGCAGATTTTTGTCAAATTGTCCATTGTGTGTATACATGTATATAAGTTGGCAAGATAAAGAGAACATAATAATATTATGATAGATAATAAAAATATAGTTAATAAATTTTCTAAATTAAATTATTTACAAATAAAAAATAATATTACCAAAAATAAAAATAAAAAAATAATTTTGATATTTGTTATTAAAATATAAAAATAGATGTTTATATATTTTCATATGAGTTCAATTTTTTAACCTTGTACCAAATATTATTAATTATTGCATTATTAATTATCTTTTACTCTCTTAATAATTACTCCCTTAAATTTTAAGCGGTTAACACTTAACCCTCAATTTTTTAACCTTGTACCAAACGCACCCTAAGATATAAGATTTTGAATTTAAATTCTAATTAAAATCAAATTAAAAAAAAAAAAGTTTAGGTTGTTAATGGTAAGAGAATTATCCAATATGATACACTTTAGTTGATGATGAGCTAAAAGGTGAATAAGCTTGAGATTTAAATGAGTTATTAATAGTTGATTCTAGTCCTAATCATTTATTTTTTATAAGACTATATTATTTTTTTTTAATTTATTAATTAAAAATTTTTACCCTAAATTAATTTTTTACATCAATAAATTATTTATAATTATAAGAAATTATTGATAAATAACAATGAAACTAATTATAATGTTATTCTTATATAATAAAAAATATGTATATGCATAAAAAAATAATTAGCTATTTTGCCAGCGTATTATGCAAATTTTTATTATTTTATTTTAGTAACATAATTTAATATATATCTTACTACATTCTGTAAAATATATTTTCATAATTATATTATAAATTTTAATTAATTATATTTTTATTTCAAATTTAATATATAATTTGATTAATATATTATTTTTTCATTATTCTTTAAATTATTTGATATATACCAACAAAAGAATGAATAAAATAGATAAAAAAAATACATATATTTTTAAAACTATATATTTAAATTTTTTAAATAATTTTTTAGTGAATATATATATATTAAAAAATAATTCATATTTTTTTCTAATGTAATAATTGTAGGCATATATAATATGATGATATAGTTTTATAATGTTTAAATTTGTAAACTTAAAATTCTTAAAAAATTAAATGTACTAAAAAGAATTTTAAAATTTAATAGTTGAGATAAAATTTAAATAGATGAAATTTTAAAATAAAGATAAAAGAGATGTTACATGACAATTTTTTAAGTCTTCATTAGTCTATGTGGTATACTCTTATAAAATATTTTTTAAGGCTTAGCTTTAATATATATGTATATATGTTATCATATTGAGAATTTAATTTAATGATAATGCTTTAGCACAAAGTGTAGGGTAGATTAGGATAATCTTTATAAGATTTTATAAAATATACACTTAAATTCATATTTTACAAATAAAAAAGTGATTTCCTCGTTAATGACTGTTATCATAATACCAAATCAATGGAGAGTCGATGAGTAGTTAGATGTTATAGTTTCTAAAATCCAATAAATTACAAATGGAAAAACTATAAAATCATTTTAATTATATTCTTTGTAACCATTCATTTAATAGAATTCAATTCAAATTTTTTTTTTCAATAAAATTCAATTTCAATAATTTTATAATATAATTCATGTGTTTGAAATAAATTTTGAAGTGATATAACTTAGAGGGTGTTTGGTTTGACTTATAAGTCGATTAAATCTACTTATAAGTATATTAGCATTTGGTTTAGCTTCTAAGTTTAAAAAAAAATTAAAATAAGTAAAAAATCATATGTAAGGATACCTTATGTTATGACTCGATTTCATGGTCGGACCGGCATTAGAATTTGAGTTAGCTTAAAGCTATCAAAACTCATAGCAAGCCTCATTGTTTTCAACCTATGACTAAGCTCAATTTCAAGGCCTAGCATACTAAAAAAAATAAAATCAATATTATAAATCAATATGGGTCAGCTCAACCTAAAAACTATTAGAATCCACAACATGCATAAACCATTTAATACCATTAATTTTCATTAAGTAATACAATATATTTATACACTATTGTCACAATGGAGTTTTAATAATTAACCAAATAATTCATCCAATATTTGCATGAGAAGATAATTTGGAGTTATGCATGCACTCAGTGTATCATGTCGATACATAAAAATGGGAGTTAATCCCTTATATAGCTTTGTTAGTCCAAATCCCGCCAATGAGCTGAACTCAAGTTGAGCTTTCACTTAAATCTATGAGCATGGCTAGCGAGATTAACTCAAAGTTGTGCCTCACTTCGACTTTTCATATCCATAATGATCAAATTTCAGTGAGACTAGTTTAAGCCACGACTAGTCAATTAATCTATATCCATCATATACCATGTATATATAATACACATAGTTCCAAATTATCCTTAGAGTGGCAAACACAAATAATTAACAATAATAATATGCAATAAGAAAAATGGCCATATATATATATATATATATATATATATATATATATATATATATATATATATATATATATATATATATATTCATTGAGCTAATTCCATGCATAGATAAATACATATTAAATGCATGAGCAAGCCAAATATATAATAATATTGAAATCACAAAAATAACTAATAACTAATTCATAGACTGATCAATCCGACAGTAGCTGGTCTGGCTGAAAGAAAAAAGACGATATGCTCTAAACACTTGTATTGACATGCCGACCTCTATCAATTTACTAACAGAATTAATCAATTAATTAAATCTACAGAAGCAAAAATAAATTCTAAGGTCTTTTTAAAATTTCGATAGAGTCTCCTCTGTAACAAGACCTAACCCCTCACAATAAAATGCAGCAACAACAATACACATGGCCTTAAGCACATAACAATAATTATAATGCCCATCCAGAGCCTATAAGAAACCTAATCTAAGTTTTATCATTCAAACTCTAGCTCGGGTCTCTTACTCATCTGTAGTCCAAAATAATTAATTTCAATACTTCAAAAATTATGAAAATATTCATTTTGAGGTCCTCCACAATGTCCTTGTTTTAATTAAATTCATTTTATTTAATTTCACTTAGCCAAAAATATTTTATAGATTTAATCAGCTAGCTAACTAGAATAAAAACTACACAACTTGAGTTCAGAATTACCTTTGTAAATTTTGATATCTAGAATGTGTTTGGAACGTCCAAAAAAACTGGGATTGACTGTAAACATGACTAACTTTCACGATGGCTCGCTGGATGTTTGGATCAAGCCGAAAACTCGATTCCTAGTGCCGGTGAGCTATCATCAATCCAATCGCACCTAAATGAAACCCACAAATTATTAATAATTATTATATACTTATTTTTAATTTATGGGAATTGAAAAGGCTTGAAAATCTTACCAAGAAATCTGGATTGTTCGATGATTGCCTTTTCCAAATAGTGCTTAATATGAGCTAGGTTAGTCCCATCTCAAAGATTTTGGCATGCTGAGTTTAATGGTGTTATCGGATCTTCGATCTAATGGTCAAATTGGCCGAAATTATACCAAAAAATGGCAAAAGACCCATTTTTCTCTGTTCTCATTTTGCATGAATCTGGTGACTGTTGGTAATGAGGCTGGTAAAAAAAGCTTCCCTAAGCTGTGAGGAGTTGATTTGGATTGGTAGGGTCACCAGGTGTTAGCCAGAACACAACTCTCTCTCTCTCTCTCTCTCTCTCTCTCTCTCTCTCTCTCTCTCTCTCTCTCTCTCTCTCTCTCTCCACGTGTGATGCCCCTTACCTGCCTACTGTACAGCCAAGTAAGAAGTGCCACATTCGGTGCCGGAGCACCCTATCTTATTTTATCATATCTATTGTAAACTTTTAATGTCATTTAAAACATGTATTCTATGTGTAGAAATTTTCTTTTATATCTTATTTCTGTGAAGACCCGGACAGAGCCTCCCCTGTTTTATTAGCATCTAGCAGGTTTCCACTAATCACCTCTTAACATGTCCATATTCATTTCACACATTTCCATATCTTATTCTCTTGTATCATATCATTCACAATTATTTATGAGATCTAAAAATGAAGTATCATTGCATTCATATAGAAATTCATAGATAATAAATTACAAGTTTTCATTTCAATCTCAAAGTTTAATTACAAGTCCAAAATGAAATACATCATGACTAAACATAATGAACCAAAATACTAGTCTATACATGGGCCCTACCAAAATACAAAAGACCGGTGAGGTAACTTTGAATAGTGGCAGATCTGGTCAGAGCTCTGTCAGTGCATTATTGGTGCTGTTGCTGCGGCTGCTGGGACTGATCTCCAGTACCTATGCGATGGAAAACCAACGCGCTAAGCATAACGCTTAGTGGTGCATAATTTATAATAACAATAATTTCACAATTGAAATAATATCTGCAAATCATAATTTCTGGGTCTTTTACATTTTTATTGCTCTTTGGAAGCAATTAACATTATCGGGATCTTTTATGATTACTTATTGTATTTTCAGTCTTAATTAATTTTTATCAATGCCCAAGAAACCTATAACAAATATAAAAGCTGGATGCACGGGTGTATACTGGTTAGACAGCCATATGTCTGTCTATACGTCTGTCAGGCACGAGGCCAGCTGTCGGGTATGAGACCCGCTGTCAGGCTTGTAAAGCCATAAATAAAGTTAGGCACAATTACCAATAAGTAGGCATATAGCCTGTAGAACAATCATACCAGACATATTTTGTCAGTTCATGATTTTCCCGGTAGGCAATACTGCTATCTGTAGTCCCTAATTGGTATACCAATTTATCCAAACTAAATAAAAAAGTTTAGGCATACTATGGGCAATTAAACATTTTTAATTATTTTAGCACTATTCACTGTTACTGTTTTCTGGTACTGTTCATTGGTACCATTAATTTCATATTAATACAATTTACATATTCATATCATTTTTAATAGTTAATTATCCTAATGAGTATTTTAATTATCATATATAGCATTTTTCCCGTGAACCTTTCTTTAGGTTTATTTTGATGTGTTATCTTTATCTAGGAATTTAACTAAGTTAGGATGTCTATTTAGTCACACTTCCTTCATAATAATTGTTCCTCTATGTTTAAACTTGAATTTTAGTTTTTGAATCACTGAATTTGGGGTTATAGAACTCAAGTTATAGTCAAAATACCATAACTAGTCCCTTTGCCTCTAAGCTGTCCAGAATTTACAATTCCTGGTCAATAAATTTTGACCAGCTATTTGATCATTTTATAGTCATTTTTAGACTTAGATTCCTTCACAAGATATGTTCCTCTATGTCTTAGGGACTCCTAGGTACAATTTCATAAATTTTCAAGCTTAGTATAGTAAGTTATAGTCAATGTATTAACCTAGACTCTCAATCCTATAAAGGCAATAACCAAATTTCAGGGCAGTATGTTTGACCCTCTTTTTAGGGTCTTTACACTTAGAATTTGGCAAATGTGTCAAAAACAATGTTGTAGCCCTAAGTGTCATGTTTCCAGATCATATTGGCACATCTCAAATGGAATCTCCTAGTGGGAGTTTTGGCCAAATGAACACACGGGTATCAAATGGCATTCTGGGTTCAACTTAACATTTTTCAGATTTTAATTCCTAATTTTGGCTAATATTTTCCCTAGGATGCAATAGTTTATAGAGCTTGGTCAAAACATAAAAATTGTTGTGCTATGTCTTATAAAACTTTTGGCACTAGTTTCACTCAATTTGCAGCTTTGGAGACCAAGTTATGGCATTTTTTCCAAAACTGGTCAAGCATACCAAAGGAACAGTATTTTTGACAATTTCTGGGTTGGAAGTTTTAGTGACTCAACTTGTGCTAGCAATTTGATTTGGTTAAAAGCAAAATTGGGTCAAGTGGTCTTCATGAAAAGTGTAGCCCTATGTCTAAGCTTTCCATTGATGCAATTTTAGGTAATTTGGACCAGTACAGAGAGAGTTATGACCAAATGAACACGTATTGTTCATTTGGTCATTTTTTGGGTTGGCAGTTTTAGTGACTCAATTTGTGCTAACAATTTGAATTGGTTAAAAGCAATACTGGGTCAAGTGGTCTTCATGAAAAGTGTAGCCCTATGTCTATTCTTTCCGTTGATGTAGTTTTAGGTCATTTGGACCAGTATAGAGAGAGTTATAACCAAATGAACACGTACTATTCATTTGGTTATTTTCTGGGTTTGGTGCAAGGTAATCTAGATTTGGGCAGAGATTAGGTCAAGTTTTTAATAGAATTTGGGCATGTTTTCTCCATGGAAAATGGGCTATTTTGGGTCTAGTTTCACCTCCAATTGGCCTCATACCAATTGGAGTCACATATTTTTAGTTATGGTTCAAAACTCATGCTGGACTCATGAGTCCCAAAACCTGTAGAAAACAAGCACTCCCAATTTCAATTTCCTCCATCTTCCTTACTTCAATTGACATGCATAGCACTTCTATAAGCAAAAATCTCAACTCAACCAAGTCAATTTCAAGCATTTACATAAAGTCCCCATATCATATACATAAACCCTAATTTCAATCACCTAATTTACACAAACTCAACTCTTTTACACTTCTTATCATATCAACTATTCAAACATCCTTATGGAACCATTTTTCATCATTTAAAAATAGCAAACCTCACAAGATTCATGACTGCCAAAATTAGGGTTCTTCAATTCCTTTTTATTTGTTTTCATTTTCATAGAATACTCACTCATCTCATCATTCTTACATGATTTAAAGAAGAGAGTGAGTGATATTTTTGCACTTACCTTGTGACCCAACTTGCAAACTTCAATTTCTCTTCTTCAAATGGGTATCTAAAGCTTCCTTATGGAGTGGGGAGAATTATTTGTGAAGAGAGCTATAGGTTTTGACGGGTAAATGAAGAGGAAATCAAGCTTTAAGCTTGATAACAATGGTGGGGAGGGAGAGACCAAGGGAGGCAGCAAGGAGAGAGAGAGAGAAGAGGAAGAAGAAGATGGTTGGTGGAGTTTTGTCTCTTGTGGGTATTTATATATATATATACATTTATGTATACTTTATTGTTTTTAAATTTCATAAATCTATTTCCTTTCTTTTCTTTTCTTTCCTTTTCTTTTCTTTTCTTTTCTTCTTCTTTCTCTTCTCATTTTTCAAATTCAAATTTATAAATTTAATTTACATTAATTATTTTATTTCCTAATTTTTAATTTGACATTTAGGTGAAAATTCACCTTTAGGGGTGAAATTACCAAAATGCCCTTCATGGTACTCATCGGGTTATTTTTATTATTTTATACCAATTAATAAAATCTCTAAATTTTTCCTATATTTTCTTAACATTTATTTCTTCAATTTATGCCTCCTCACTATAGTTTAGGTGTAGTTCCAGACATTTTTTACTGTCCGAACAAACATGAGTCGTCGAAACAGTAAAATGTACGGACTATCTATGGTGAGGGCGTTACAATTCTTTCCCTCTAAATAAAATTTTGTCCTCAAAATTTACACAGTGTAAGTAATCGAGGGACCGCTATCTCCTTGTCTTTTCTCCTTTTTGTGTTATAATACTTTACTTTTTCTTTAGTCTATCTTATTAATCCTAGTTCTACAATCTTATCCTTATCTCGATTTATTATTGGAAATACGTAGCTCTATACAATAGTCCCAAGTTGGTACTATAATCTGCAGCTTACAGCACAAACATCAAGAGCATTGCATAGTCACCACGGTATAATCCCAATAGACAAACTCTTTTTTTTTTTCAACTAGTTCTGTACTCAACTTCTTTCATCTCATATACAACCTCCTTCTCATTTCCATCTATTATCTTTGATATGATCCTTTTCGGTTGATAATCTATCATAACCTTATAGTTCAAAGGGTTGGTGACAAGCATGTCATCTTCTAACCCATCTCTCGATATCCTCTTTTTAATAGGAGATACAATGTATATATAGGGGTGAATATAATTATGGTCTATCAATACATACTTAAAGGTATTATAATTAGGAAATGTACCTCTGATAACGTCTACCAGATTTGGCTCCTCTTGAGCCATAGTGTACATATGGGGTGCTACTCCAGCCTTGGGCCGTTTTGTAATCTCAGAAGCTCTCTGTGATATACCAGCTGTCTCAAGCCTCACAGGTCTTCTACCCCTTTGTGCTCCTGGGGTAGTCCTCTCTGTCTGTGGTAGTGCAGTGGGAGCACTCCCTTATGGACAACTTCGTATGAAATGATCCATAGACTCACATCTGAAACATCCACCAGTCAATAGTCGACACTCCCCTCTATGTATCCTGCCATAGTGGGTACATTCTGGCACTAAAATTGATTCTCTTATTACTGTACCCGGGGAACTAGCTATAGATACTCCAGACTGGCCCCTCTGGCCTTGTGTTTGGCTCTGTGAACCCTTATGCTTCTTACTGCTAGTAGCTGGTGCACTAAACTGGCCCTGTCCAGGACCTCTCTTACGCTATCTGTCCCTCTTGGACTGTTCCTCATTTCTGACTCTCTCCACATCCAGAGCTGACGCTACTATCAGTCGGTGAAGTGGTGAGATGTAACTATCAGTCGGATGTTGTCATTTAGTCCATCCTCAACCTTCTGCACTTATCAACCTCTGTAAGCATTAGCTCTAATGCATATCCACTAAGTCTCACGAATTCCCGCTCATATTCGGAGACTGTCAACTGCCTCTATCTCAGTGCTAGGAATTCTCTCCTTCTGGCCTCCACGTACACATGACTAATGTATTTCTTTCTGAATTCAGCCAAAAAGAACTCTCAAGTGATCTGTGCAGGCTGTACTACTCTAGATACTATCACCCACCATCTATATGCATCCTCCTGTAGCAGTGACAGAGCACACTCCAACTACTGCTCTGGGGTGCAGTGCCACTGCTACAATACCCTCTCTGTCCTCTCCAGCCAATACTCTGCTTTGGCTGGATCATCATCCCTCTTACCTCTGAAGTCAACTGCCCCATACTTCCGCAGTCTCTCTAGTGAAGATCTGTGTACAAGTTGCGGCTGTGGGGGTGGAGGTGGCTGTACAGGTGGTGGTGCTAGTGGTGGTTGTGGCTGAGGAATGGCTCCGGCAACCTGACGGAATAGCTGTGTCATCTATTCATAGAAGGCCTGCTGTGCCCTACTCGCAGTACCTTGAGATGACTCTGCTCTACTACCACTTCTCCCTCGACTAGGAGTAGGTGCGGGTGCGTGACTCTCTACTTCCTCCATGCTCTGAAGGATCAGATGTCATCGATCCTATAAAATAGACAAAGAACATATCTGTATTAGTGTCACCTCAACTCTATCTAAAGGCCCATGCATGTGATGCAACTATTTTTTTCTATCTATCTAGGTCTATGACTGCCTAAACCTCTGCTCTGATACCACTAAATGTGATGCCCCTTACCCGTCTATTGTATAGCCGAGCAAGAAGTGCCACATTCGGTGCTGGAGCACCCTATCTTGTTTTATTTTATCTATTGTAAACTTTTGATTTAAAACATGTATTCTATGTGTAGAAATTTTTTTTTTTATATCTTATTTCTGTGGAGACCCGGACAGAGCCTCTCCTGTTTTATTAGCATCTGGCGGGTTTCCACTAATCACCTATTAACATGTCCATTTTCATTTCATATATTTTCATATCATATTCTCTGGTATCATATCATTTATAATTATTTATGAGATCTAAAAATGAAGTATCATTTATTACATTCATATAGAAATTCATAGATAATAAATTACAAGTTTTCATTTCAATCTCAAAGTTTAATTACAAGTCCAAAATGAAATACATCATGACTAGGCATAATGAACCAAAATACTAGTCTATACATGGGCCCTACCAAAATACAAAAGACCGATGAGATGACTCTGGACAGTGGCAGATCTGGTCAGAGCTCTGTCAGTGCACTATTGGTGCTGCTACTGGGACTAATCTCTAGTACCTATGCAATGGAAAATCAACGCACTAAGCACAATACTTAGTGGTGCATAATTTATAATAACAATAATTTAGCAATTGAAATAATATCTGCAAGTCATAATTTCTAGGTCTTTTACATTTTTATTGCTCTTTGGAAGCAATTAACATTATCGGGATCTTTTATGATTACTTATTGTATTTTAAGTCTTAATTAATTTTTATCAATGCCCAAGAAATCTATAACAAATTATAAAAGCTGGATGCATGGGTGTATACTGGTTAGACAGCCATATGTCTGTCCAGTATACGTCTGTCAGGCACGAGGCCAGCTGTCGGGCACGAGACCCGCTGTCAGGCTTGTAAAGCCAGAAATAAAGTTAGGCACAATGACCAATAAGTAGGCATATAGCCTGTAGAACAATCATACCAGACATATTTTGTCAGCTCATAATTTTCTCGACAGGCAGTACTACTATCTGTAGTCCCTAATTGGTATATCAATTTATCTAAACTAAATCAATAAGTTTAGGTATACTATGGGCAATTAAACATTTTTAATTATTTTAGTACTATTCACTGTTACTATTTTCTGGTACTGTTCATTGGTACCATTAATTTCATATTAATAGGACATTAGTCCCAATTTACATATTCATATCATTTTTAATATTTAATTATCCTTATGAGTATTTTAATTATCATATATAGTATTTTTCCCATGAACCTTTCTTTAGGTTCATTTGGATGTGTTATCCTTATCTAGGAATTTGACTAGGTTAAGATGTCTATTTAGTCACATTTCCTTCATAACAATTGCTCCTCTATGTTTAAACTTGAATTTTAGTTTTTGAATCACTGAATTTGGGGTTATAGAACTCAAGTTATGGTCAAAATACCATAACTAGTCCCTTTGCCTCTAAGCTGTCCAGAATTTACAATTCTTGGTCAATAAACTTTGACCAGTCATTTGATCATTTTATGGTCATTTTTAGACTTAGGTTCCTTCACAAGATATGTTCCTCTATGTCTTAGGGACTCCTAGGTACAATTTCATAAATTTTCAAGCTTGGTATAATAAGTTATAGTCAATGTATTAACCTGGACTCTCAATCCTATAAAGGCAATAACCAAACTTCAGGGCAGTATGTTTGACCCTCTTTTTAGGGTCTTTACACTTAGAATTTGGCAAAGGTGTCTAAATTAATGTTGTAGCCCTAAGTGTCATGTTTCCAGATCATATTGGCACATCTCAAATGGAATCTCCTAGTGGGAGTTATGGTCAAATGAACACACGGGTATCAAATGGAATTTTGGGTTCAACTTAACATTTTCCAGATTTCAATTCCTAAATTTGGCTAATATTTTCCCTAGGATGCAATGGTTTCTAGAGCTTGGTCAAAACATAAAAATTGTTGTTCTATGTCTTATAAAACTTTTGGCACTAGTTTCACTCAATTTGAAGCTTTGGAGACCAAGTTATGGCATTTTTGCCAAAACTGGTCAAGCATACCAAAGGAACAGTATTTTGGATAATTTTTGGGTTGGCAGTTTTAGTGACTCAAATTTTGCTAACAATTTGATTTGGTTAAAAGCAAAACTGGGTCAAGTGGTCTTCATGAAAAGTGTAGCCCTATGTCTAAGCTTTCCATTGATGCAATTTTAGGTCATTTGGACTAGTATAGAGAGAGTTATGACCAAATGAACACGTATTGTTCATCTGGTCATTTTCTGGGTTGACAGTTTTCGTGACTCAATTTATGCTAACAATTTGATTTGGTTAAAAGCAAAAGTGGATCAAGTGGTCTTCATGAAAAGTGTAGCCCTATGTCTAAGCTTTCCATTGATGTAATTTTAGGTCATTTGGACTAGTATAGAGAGATTTATGACCAAATGAACACGTACTATTCATTTGGTTATTTTTTGGGTTTGGTGCAGGGTAATCCGGATTTGGGCAGTATTTAGGTCAAGTTCTGAACAGAATTTGGGCATGGTTTCTTCATGGAAAATGGGCTATTTTGGGTCTAGTTTCACCTTCAATTGGCCTCATACCAATTGGAGTCACATATTTTTAGTTATGGTTCAAAACTCATGCTGGACTCATGAGTCCCAAAACCTGCAAAAAACAAGCACTCCCAATTTCAATTTCCTCCATCTTCCTTACTTCAATTGGCATGCATAGCACTTCTATAAGCAACAATCTCAACTCAACCAAGTCAATTTCAAGCATTTACATAAAGTCCCCACATCATATACATAAACCCTAATTCCAATCACCCAATTTACACAAACTCAACTCTTTTACACTTCTTATCATATCAACTATTCAAAGATCCTTATGGAACCATTTTTCATCATTTAAAAACAGCAAACCTCACAAGATTCATGGCTGCTAAAATTAGGGTTCTTCAATTCCTTTTTATTTGTTTTCATTTTCATGGAATACTCACTCATCTCATCATTCTTAGAAGATTTAAAGAAGAGAGGGACTGGTATTTTTGCACTTACCTTATGACCCAACTTGCAAACTTTAATTTCTCTTCTTTAAATGGGTATCTAAAGCTTCCTTATGGAGTGGGGAGAATTATTTGTGAAGAGAGCTATGGGTTTTGATGGGTAAATGAAGAGGAAATCAAGCTTTAAGCTTGATAACAATGGTGGGGAGGGAGAGACCAAGGGAGACGGCAAGGAGAGAGAGAGAGAAGAGGAAGAAGAAGATAGTTGGTGGGGTTTTGTCTCTTGTGGGTATTTATATATATATATATATATATATATATATACATTTATGTGTACCTTATTATTTTTAAATTTCATAAATCTATTTCCTTTCTTTTCTTTTCTTTCCTTTTCTTTTCTTTTCTTTTCTTCTTCTTTCTCTTCTCATTTTTCAAATTCAAATTCATAAATTTAATTTACGTTAATTATTTTATTTCCTAATTTTTAATTTAACTGTAACACCCCTATTTGCATAGCCTGATATATTTTATTATTCCGGTGATCGGTGTCGGTCCGGATAATTAAGGAGATTAGAACCACATCTAAGACAACTAGATAAATCATAAATACAAATAATTAGTAATTGTCAATTAGTTAAGTATAAATAAGAAAAACAGAACATAAGAAGTTAAATGAGCCGAGAGTCACAGCGATGGGTGACCTTCTCGGGAACGACTGTGAAGTCGATTTAAACTCAAATTTTGAACCGTAAAATGTGACACTGCGGTCCTTAGGACCATTACGAACACAGTGGAAAAGAGAAAATCACGAAAAAGAATTGTTAAGCCAGTCAAATAATTAGGTTAGGGAGCCGAAAGAAATATTAAATTATTTACAAATCGGGTTGAACTGGTGAGGGGCAATTTGGTCAATTGACCAGAGTGACTCTGACCTAATCACAAATAAAATCAGAGAAAAGAAAATTTCGAAATCGAGAATTAAATTAAAGAACTAATAGAAAAAAAAATGAAAAAGTGAAGAGAGGTGACATCATGCATGACATCATGCATGATGCCATAAATCCTATAATTAATAAATTTAATTAAATTGATTTTTTTGGTCTTCCATAAGACAAAATACATAAAAGAAAAGAAAAAAAATTCATTTGGTCTTCTTCCTCATCCATGTGCTGCCCTCACTCTCTCTCTCCCTCTCCATTGTTAAACCTCCATTGAAGCTTATATTCAAGCTCAAATTCCCTCACTTAACCTTAAGATTTTCCATAAACACTTCACCAAAGCTTGTTACCTCAACCTCAGAAGAGGATTGAAAGAGCAAAGAAGAAGAAAAAGGAAGAGAATTGAAGAATTGGACATCAAAGATTGAGGTTAGTGATTTAAGTTACAAAATTAGTTTATTAGTTGTGTTTATAACTTGATTAACTTAGAAATAAACTTAAAATGAAATGAAATAAATTATTGAGGGACCAAGCTAAATTTCGGCCAGCATGTGTATGGGGGTATTATTGCATGAGTTTGATAGATTTAAAAGTGTATGTGATCTTGTTTGAGATGAAGAAACATGTATATAGGCATTGAATCAGTCAAATACAAAGAATTGGTAAACTAGGGTTTGGACACTTAGGGTTTAGAGACAAAAATATGAGAAATGGGTAAATGATATGTTTGACCTAGCTTGAAGTGGAAAATGGTCAATGGTGACCAAATGAAGTGTGTTGGAAGTGTTGGAGTTGAGATTAAATTTGGATTGAGTGTGGTCATGCTGCTGGCAGCATGACCAAGGTCCCTTTGAGGGACCAAAACTGAAAATTTACAAGTCCAATTGGTATGAGACTAATTGGGAATGAAAATAGACACTAAATGACACAATTTTCATTTAGGAACCATGCCTAAAAAGTGACCAAAACCTAGTGAATAAATTGACTAAATCCAAAAAATCTCAGTCTGCCCTGTACAAACTGACCAAATGATTGGCCATAACTTGAGCTAGGCAAGTCTAAATGATCTGAAATTTTACCAGTGGATAGTTGAGGTATAGACCTAAAACTTTCATGAAGAACACAAACCCAAACTATGCCATTAACCAAGTCATTTGGCTACCCAAATATGGTGACCTAAAACTGCCAGAACCAAAAATTGTTCAAAAATCTGGGTTAAGTCTAATCCGGCAGCCATAGTTCAAATAGCTATAACTTGAGCTACAAAACTCCAATTGGAGTGATTCAAAAAGGAGAATAAACTTAAGACAATAGGGAACATTTTCTATGAAGAAAATTTTGCCAAATTCCAACAGTAAGATGACTAATGGAATAGTGTAACTTAAGACACCAAAACTGAAAATTTGCAAATTTGCCTAAAAGACTTAGAATTTGAGAAAACAATCAAAACCAACAAATTTAGTGACCAAAATGTAGTATGTGGGTAAAGTTGGAATTCTCATACCTATTAAGCCTTAGAAAGTCAACAAATTGACTTGAATAGTGTAGTGAATAGTAACCCCGAAACACAAATTTTGAAGAACATCGAGTTTAGCATATATAAGCTAGATAAAAGTGAATTTGAATTTATTTTGGATTTATAATAAGTTATGATACTGAAACACTGTGAAACTGTGTGTTTTAGTTGAAAAGAATACCAAGAAAGAACCCGAGGAATCGAGTCAAGGCCAAGAGGCGACTCGCTTAAGATTTGTGCACAACTAACTCTTTTGTTATTTTTTAATTCCAAATTGATTTGAAATAAATTTATAGTATGATTTATGATTTTTGTTGTGCTGAGAATTTTAACTTATAGAATAAAATTGTATAATTTGAATATAAATTTTCTTATGCATTTAAGGATTTATTGCATTGTTTTGAGGATTGTAAATTTTAAGTTTGATGTGTTGTCAACCTTGAGCATGAATTTATGATGATTAAATATGTTGATGATTTGTAAACACTTTGTAAATAGAAATTATTTTAAATATGATTTGAAACCACAGTTGACATGGCAAAATATGTTGTAAATTCTCATTAGCTTGTCTAGTAAGATATCTCCTCCACTAGATGAGGCGAGTTCCTTCCTCTCTGGCTTGCCAGTTGGGGAAAAGTGTGAATGAGTACTCATATATACTAGCTAGTCTTTATTTCTCCCTTTTAGCCTCGGTTATTGGGAGAATGTGAAATGTTGTGGTGTACAACACGGCATCTATTTGAATTTTGGGTCATGGGTTTAACTGTGTGAATTATTTGCAACGCCCCTTTAAATTATGCATAGTTTGATAAATTGTGGTTGAAATAAATAATTTGTCTGTGATTCAAAATATTTTTGTATTGTTTCGGGATTTAAAAGAAATGTAGATAAATAGTTACTATTTGATCAAAATGTTATTCAAATGAATAATTTGCATGAATGAAAATATTGATTTCTGAATGTTATGAATTTTGAAGAATTTAGAAATTTTAAATTTTTATTTATTATGAATTGACAAGCATAACTTGTATTAAGTTTTAAATTATTAGTTTGTGCACCACTGAGTTCACCACTCAGCGATAGCTTTGTATGATGTCGCAGGTGAAAAGAATAATAAAGCAGCTGAGCAAAATTTCTGAAAGACATAGTGAGACTATATTCTGGTATATCATAGGTATACCCTTGTACTTTAGATTTTGATGTAATTCTGTAATTATATGTATGAAATTTACTTTGAGAAGTTATACCAACTTTTTTTGGAATATATTTTTGGATTGTAATGAAATACAAATTATTATAAGGTTATCTTGAGATTTTATATATTTATAAAGTTTTGCACAACTAAATATTTTTTATGATCCCATGAATGTAAATATTAATTTTGTTACCTTAATGAGAGATTTCAATGTTTGATTTAATTTAAACTGTGTATTGAGTTGCTTGTGTTGATTTGTGAAATGAGATTGAATAATGGAGTTGTGATTGAGAAAAATATTAGGAGTGTCTTTATTTTCAGGTTTTAAAGAACTATTTTCTCAAAATATAGATGGTACTCTGCCGAAATTATTGTAAAAATTGCGAAGATTTTAAATATCTAAAAATTTGATTTATATTTGGACTTTAAATAAAGGTTTTTAATATCTGAAAAAAATTTACCCACCAATTTAAAAATGAATGAAAATTGTTTTAAAATCCCTTATAGTATATTTAATGGGTTATCGATAGGCGAAGTATGGTAATTTATTAGGTGTACTACGAGAGCATGTTACATCTTACGAGGAGTAGGGTGTAACATTGACATTTAGGTTAAAATTCACCTCTAGGGGTGAAATGACCAAAATGCCATTCATGGTACTCATCGGGTTATTTTTATTATTTTATACCAATTAATAAAATCTCTAATTTTTTCCTATATTTTTTTAACATTTATTTCTTCAATTTATGCCTCCTCACTATAGTTTAAGTGTAGTTCCATACATTTTTTACTGTTCGAACAGACATGAGTCGTCGAAACAGTAAAATGTACGGACTATCTATGGTGAGGGCATTTCACCACGACTGCTGGAGCTTTCCACTAGCGTCCATAGTTGCCAGAGGACAACTAGACGTGCTTGGGGCAGCTGTGAAGCCTCACTGGTGTTACTGGATGATCGGAGAAGGAGAAGAAACGGGGGAGGGGACGGTTGCACGGTGAACATGATAGAGGGGAGAGAAACGCTGCTCTAATTTTGAGATTTTTTTTTCTTTTTTCTTTTTAACTTTGATTTATATTTAATCCTTTGACTTTTTATTTTTCTTTCAACAAGGTCCAAAATTCTTTTCAATGTAGTCTAAAACATTATACCACCATTAAATTAAATTTAATAATAATAATAATAATAATAATAATAATAATAATAATAATAATAATAATAATAACACACGCAATATAAAATATATTTAATGCATGAATCATAAAACTTTAATCAAAATCAATTTCATATATTTAAGATACTATTTATTTTGGAGTGTAACAATATATTTATCATTTATGCTATTAGTATAAAATAATATTTTAATAAAATTCTAAGTTAAATACGTTCCAAAATAAAAATTCAAAACTTGAATTTAGAGTTTCAAAATAATTTCATAAGAGCATCTTTAAATAATAAAATAATCTTAAAATAATGTAATTAATAAAATTATGTTTGGCTTGACTATTGACTTAAAATATATTTTTTAACTTAAAATTTAATTTAAAAATAAGTAGTTAATTATTTGATAAAACTACTTAAAATTAACTTTAATAGTTTAAGTGTTCGATTAAAAGATGCTTAAAAGTAACTTAATTTATCAAATTACCAAAAAAATATATATCATTGAGTATTGTAGTTGTTAAATGAGAATAATATTGATATTTAAAAAAATAACTAGAATAATATAGTTTTTTACTTGGTCAAAATATAGTTTTAAAATAAGTAGATAAGTTATAAGTTATAGGTATCTTACTTGTGACTTCTAACTTATTTGAAGTAGTTTTTTAACTTATAAACCAAACCAAACACTAATCTATTCATAATTTTCTACTTATAAATAGGTTTGACATACTTATAAGCTAAATCAAACACAAGTAATTGTTTATTTTCTTTAAATTTTTAGGGCATTACACCTTACTTATAACTTATTTACTTATTTTAAAATCACTCTTTGATGAAATAAAAGACTATATTAGCCTAATAATTTTTAAAAATATCAATATTATCCTCATTTTAACAACTATAACACTTAATTATATATCATTTTTAGTAATTTCAATAAATTCAATTACTTTTAAGCACATTTAACCAAACACTTAAACTATTTAAAAGCTATTTTAAGTAATTTTACTAAACAATTAATTATTTATTTTTAATTTGACTCATAAGTTAAAAAAGATATTTTAAATCAAAAGTTAAAAGTAAGTCACCAAACCAAACATCACAATTAAAAAAAAAATAAAAAGATGTATTTGCTTTTGCATTTTACTATATCCTTATTTATGAAGAGAGAAATTTAATTTGGCTACAGTTTTGAGCTTTAATAGTAATTGTCTCCTTAAATAAATTAAATTCTTACAAAATTACACACACTTTTTTCTTTGACTTCATATCTTCCAAAATTAAAAAAAAAAAAAAAAAGAGTTAATTTTTTAAGTAAACATAATTGAATTCTAATAATGAAGTCTTTAAGTTGACATAGATGAATTCTAGCACTTATATACTTTCTAAATATGAATTTTAATCAAACAAAATAATTGAATTGAAAAGTTTACAATTTCCAACTTTTCGAGCACATTATGAATTATCATGGCCAATCTCAGTCTAGCAAAATTTTGGATTAATTAAATGCTATATTTGCTAAGTTCCCTTTCTTCGTTTGTTTTTTTTTTTTTTTTTTTTTTTTTTAGCTGAGCTAAAGTCCCAATTGGAAATTAGCAACAGAAAATGGAAACCAAAGATCATTTAGCCCATAAAAAAAAAGATATTTCTTGAAAAATAAAAAATAGAAAGAGAGGAAAAGAACATTAATTTGAATAGTGAATTGTAAACTTAATGATTATTTGGAAATTGAAACATATATAAAGGGAAAAATCAACAACACCATGTTTATTGATGTTAATTTTGTATCAATAAAATTATTTAATATTGATTTTATTTTGATAAAACTCATTATATCTCTATAGATTCTGATTTAATTCTAACATAAAAGTAGTTTAATAAAAATTTTACAATTAGAAAACACAATAGAGGTTTTTTTTTTTTTTAATTGGAATTCAAACTTAAAATTTCGAGTTCTAAATAGGATTTCAGTACCATTAAATTAAAAAGCTTATTGTATCAATAGAATTTTTTTTTTTTGCCTAAATCCTATATAATAAGGCAAAATTTAAATTAAGTGATTTTATTAATATAAATTGAAATCTAGTGATCATATGGAAATTAAATAATAAATTTAGTTTAAACCAATCAATTATTATATTGTTGAAACTCAGAAAGTCTTTTCATGAGTTCTTTTAAGAAAAAAAGCACACAATAGGAATTCTATATACATAGATTTGGCTCTCGTACTTTCAAAAGGACATCACCTTGTTTTGATGTCAAAATTGACCAAATGTTTGGACGTAGGAAATTGTAACAAAAGGTATTTTCGTTTCCAAAAGGATGAAAAAGAAAATCTTTGAAAAACTCATTAGTAAATCGGAAAAATTAAAATAAGAAAAAAGAACAGCAAAGAAAACTGCATGCAGTAGAAGCCAAAAACAAGAAATGATGAGATGGGTTGGTGGAAGGTGTGGGGAGGTGTCTTGTTTTTTAATCTAAAGGCTAGAAAATGCCAAAAAGAATGACGGAAAAGGAAGCATTCTTCTCGTTTTAGGGTTGAGTTGAGTAAGTTTCTTCAATTTTCTGCACATGTCATTTCTAACACTTCACTACAAACTCTGATTTGAGAGAGAGATGCGTTTCGTTTCATTATGTGATGATGGCATGTGTGATTAGTTATATGCCATTTAAGCATTACCTTCTCAAGATTCTTTCTTCCTCCCACTAAGTTACCAAATTTGTTCACATCCCACGACTCACCATACCGATAAATCAAGAAACTCCACAATTCAAAATTATATATTAATGGTTTCATAAATTAAATGTTTCCATAAAATTTTAGATTGTTGTCATCAAGTCACAAGTGCAATAATTAATTAGCAACCAAAAATCTTGATTTTATGACCATATTTGTATAGTGGGATCGAGAAGAGAGTATGTGCAAATAGTTGCAGGGTGGGGGCCGGAAATTTGAGAACTAATAATAAGGCAGGTAGAGCTAGCTAGGGTTACTGTTATTGAGGATGATGAGGAGCACCATACAGAATCTCAATATGTCATGAGCATCTCGCAGGTTATAACTTGTGAAAAGGACAGTTAATATAAGGCAAAACCAGTAGTTCCAAACAAAAGTTTTCTCCTAGTGTACTACTCTTTCACGTTAATCACGCAACTTCTTCTTCCATCAGTTTCTTGCGTCCATAACTGGCAATCTCTCTCTCTCTTTCTCTCTACCTGCTTCCTTTCTTTGCTAAGACAAAGGTGTGTACTTTCTCCATTTCTTACACTACGAGGCAAACAGTATTATTGTTGAATATTTACTGATTCAATTATTTATTAAATTTTATTTTTAATCGGACAAAAAGTCATTGCCAAATTTTGGAACAAAAGTAATAGAAAGAGATAATGTAAACTATATATAGTTTGGAGAAAAGGATACAAACTATCAAACACATGATTGCCTAGCTTTTAAATGAGCATATAACTTTATTGAACTTGTGCTTGCAATATATACATGTGTGTGTGACTGACATTAGGTAAGAAAAAGCATCACAAGTCTCTAAGATGTATGAACTTGTGGGGAAGCATATAAACCTTTTTCTATTTTGTGAGGTTACGTTGGGAGTTGGGATCCATAGAATTAGAATTTGGCTTTCTTATTAACAAATGGAATGTTGAGCTAGAGCTAGCTGCAGCTAGAAAGCATGTTAGATATTAGTGGCTCAAGCCAAAAAGGAAAAATCATACATGGTCTTGGAAGAAAAGGATGTTAGTTGCCATGGCGATCTTGGCAAAAAGACAAGTATAAAGAAAGCTCGAAGAATACAGTACGTGTGTATATATATATATGTATGTATGTTCTCCTTTTAAGAGTAGAAAGGTGAAGCTAAAAGAAGCTTTAGCCACATAATTGCAAGTTTATATAATTATTGAAACAAGGATTATTTGCATGGACATGTATGATTAAGCCACATTAATTAACATGTAATGGGAAGTCTACTCTTTTTTTGTTTTTATGTAAGTGGGTGCTTTTTCTTAGACACATAAATGGTAATGAAAGAAAGCAATAAAAGAATAAAGATGGCAGAAGCTAGGGCTAGCCAGGTTCCTGTTCAGAGATCAAAATTAAAACCACAACAAAGATTTATTTCAGTTTGATTCCAATTTTAATAAATTTAACAGTTGAATTTTTTTAAGAAGTTAATTTTAAACCGAATCAATCAATTTTAAGATTGATTTTTTTTTAAGCCAATGATTTAAGATTGATTTGATTAAATGAGCTTTAAATGATTTCGGATTCCAGTTTAGAATCAAACCATGTCTGGTCTAGCAGAAGCAATCAAAGAAAGAAAAGTAAAACTCTCTCTCTCTCTCTCTCTCTCTCTCTCTCTCTCTCTGTGTGTGTAATCTCTCTCTCTATAGTCACAAACAGAATCACAAGGGGATGCTAAGTAGTAGCAATTAGAAGGGAGAGAGGGCTCACTACCCAAGACCCTAAAAAACTAAGCAAAACATTTTTGCTACACAAAAGAACGAACCCTAAGCTTTAGTTGCCATCTCTCTGTCTCTGTCAATGTCTCTCTTTCTCTCGATCTAATACATTCAAATGTTGACAGTCTTTTATTCAATAAACTTTCAAACCACCACTTTTTCAGACATCACCAAGTCACACCACACTCAACTAATTATTACGACGAAGGCACTCAGAGAGAGAGAGTGAGAAAGAGAAGAGCCGGGCTTAGCATTGCAGGCCTATGGAGGGGCTAAGCAGAGCAGAGAAAACGTTACCCAGCTACTGATATTATATGGTGTTTCACAGATTGACATTATTTGCTCAGCAGCTGGGAATCCTGAGACGCAGCTCCCCGAGATAATATAGAAGAGATACATAAACTCACACTATGACAGTGAGAGTTCTTGACAATGACTGAACATAAAACAAATCAAGCCCTTTTAATAACCGTACAAAATTCATCACAGATCCCAAAGTCATTGAGAAGATTGAGAGAATCAAACTCCTCAATAATAATAATAATGATAATAATAATAATATCAAGAAATTAAGAAAAAAAGCAATCTCTGTCTCCCATCCCATTCATCCAAATCATGTATATACAATCCATATCTTCTTTGATTCAGAGAGAGATGTGTAGAGACAAAGCTACTATATCCATTTCTTTTCATTTTCATCTGGAACTAGCTTGCTAGCTTTTTCTTGCTACCATAAACAGCAATAGTCCTGTATCTTTATCGTAATATGCAAACTTAATGCATAAATAACGGACTATATATATAGGATCGTCATCTGCACCAACAATGGCAACAACAAACACTAGAGCTATTTAAGTGTTCAACATCTTTCTAAAACAAAATACAAAAACAAAAAATTACTTTTTCCTTTTTCTTAACTTTTACAAGTTGATCTGCACCCAACAAAAGCCATTAAGAACAATAAACATATACCTAAAATGGGTTTAGATAATATTTTCATTTCTCTATAAATTTTTTCCCTTTTCATTAAAGGGTCTACCTCATGGTGATGATTCTGGTCTAGGGCAAACCATTACATTGATGCAAATCACCCCACGCTTGAATCCCATTCCAGTTTCCAGCTGCTGCGTTGTTGCTGCCATTGCCGCTACCGTAGTCTGGGGTTGGAGTCACTTGCCCGAAAGAATTTCTAAAGAACCAGTCTGTTGCTGAATCACCCCCATTTCCACCTTCTCTTCTTAAATTGCCAATACCACTTACTTCTGGTTTTGAAATTTCAAGATTTTGAAACAAAATGGGTTGAGGCTTCTGTGTCTGGCTTTGGATTGGAACTGAAGAAACACTGCTGTCTTTCTGATCTTCTCCCCCCAAAAGCATAGCCAATCTCTGCTGCTGCAACTTCCAGTGCAAATCTTGGTTTATAGAACTCAAAGACTCAATTGACGATGCAAGACCAGTGTGAACATTCATCGAACCACCAGCCATATCCTGAATTGCACCGCTAAACCCAGTTGCAAGAGAAGAAATTGGATAGTTGAATCCCACCAATGAACCAGCTGAGCTTCCAGTCGGATCAAGGCTGAAACATGGACTGGTAACACTAATAGCAGCTGCGGAGGTGGCAGAAATATCCCCAAATGAAGAGAACTGATTATACAGGCCACTCGGTGATGGGTTTAGCCTAGGAAATGATAACCCACCAAGATTAAAATCCATGGCTGGAGCGAGACCATGAAAGAACTTGAATCTACCGATCTCTGAGGACCCGCTGGAGTCCTTGGAGTCACAAGAAAACCTTGAAGATGCCTTCACCTTCTTATTTTTCCTGCAGCCACCGCCGATGGGAACGTTGCGTAGGGCTCCTCCTTTAGTCCAGTACCTTCTACAATTCTTGCAAAAATGCCTGGGCTGTGTTAGACTATAATTGTTGTAGTAGCAGAATTTTGTGTTGGGCGAGTCGCATCTTGGACACTTGGACGCCTGCTCTTGTGGCCTTGTTGCTGTTGTTTTCCGGTTACAGGAGCCTTGGTTTTCTTCTCTGGTGGCTTGCTTTCCCTGAATATTATTCGCGGACATCATGGGAAGGGGGAGAGAGAGAGAGAGAGAGAGAGAGAGAGAGAATGGGTGTTCTTGGAGGTGGGGGTTATGTTATGGGTAGTTCAGTTTCTTTTTGCAGAGGCAATGATGCTCAATTGAATGGTTTCATGCATGGGGTAGAGAGATGTGGGAGTGGATGTTGATGGGGTCCTGTGATATTCATCAAGAGAGAGTTGATGGAATGGAAAAATACAAGTATATAAGCAGCTGGGTTTAGAGTTTAGATCTGGCGGAATAAATAAGGCCACAGGATAAAGAAAGCTGGCCTATCTGATCTCACTAAAATATAAAATTAAATTAAAGAAGCTAGTTTGGTACATTACATAATACATACATGAAGTAAGAGATAGAGAGAGGAAAGTAGATGATCTGAAACAGATCTGGCAGAAAGAATAGAGAGAGATTAGCAACTACGTAGTGAAACAAACAATTGGATAGTAACTTGGATGCATTGGTGAGATCCACAGAGAAACTCAAATTTGACTTTTAGAGAAAGCCCACAAATTTTGAAGAGATTAAGCTCCATACTTCGCAGTATTGGAGACTAATCCCTAAAATTCATTGGTTATCTATTTTGATATTTACATTAAGAGATTTTTAAATTTTTTTTGTCTTATTTTTTTTGTATTTAACTGTTAATAGCAAGTGAAAAAGATTAAAATATCCTCCCTATTAATACACTCAGTCCTCCCTTTCTTCAGCCGCACTATCCTTACCTCACTTTCTCAGCCCCTCTAATCTCCACGAACCCCAAACCCCTCTTTCTCCTTGTGCCTTTTCTTGTTGCTCTCCTCTCTCATGAAACTAGCGAAGCATATAAAAGCATAAATTCATTGAAACATTTTACCGAACATGTTGACGACAAAAAATTTAAAAAAATATATAGATTAAAATTTCAATTTGATATTAGAATATTAACAACTGCACCATTATGAAATTATCAACATCTAAAATTATAAAATATATATTTAAATTCCATCTAAAATGATTGAATTCTTTTTAGATGTGAAAAATTACAAACCCCAATTTATAAACTAAAGTTGGAAATTATGAGAATAAAATCACGTAGTCAAGAAGCAAATCAAATAAAGAGAGATAAAGAAAAAATATTTACCTTAATCAACAAATAATTGATTATTTAACCCTGTTAAAATCAAGGGGGAAAATAAATAAGTAAAAAAATCTATACAAATTTTAAAACAAGTATAATTTTACTTTTTCTTTCTTCTTTCATTCTTTTTCCAAAAAATTTTTAATTGCATCAAAATGTATAAACTATTTTATACATTCAACTAATCAGAAATTAAAAAATTATGTTTTTTTAATATAACTCATCATATTTTGTGTTAAAGTTTACCATTATTTTAATGATATATCAGTTATTCATTAGATAGGTTTTAGGTAAGTAGTTCCTCTTTTAATGTTTTGTTTCTTTTCTTTCTATATCTTTATTTTTGATATTTTTATTATCTCTATTTTGTTTACTTTTAAAATATATTTAACATAATAATATCTCAATTTCATAAATTTATTATTATTATTATTATTATTATTATTATAGAACCAATGTGCTACAATTATAATATATTTAATTTTTTTTAAAAAAGAAAGTTTGAGGGCCAGGGACCTACTTATATGCCTTCTAATTCTACGATTATAATATATTTCATTTTTTTGAAAATAAAAATTGGAGGTGCCCAGCCATCAACTTGTGTCTGTCGACTGAACGAGGGAGAGAGATACGCCAAAATTGTACCCAGCCATTTATATACATAAAAAAAACACATAATCATTAGACTGATGAAGATCTATTAATTTTTGTTCACAAAACAATAGCAGCTAATGGGTTCTTTTATACACGCATCTAGTGAGATTTCTAAATGGGACGCATCCATGAATAGATAAGCTAGCATTGATGAGCAGATCCATGTAAGCATGGATGTGATATTATAGAATGTAGATTTAACTGAAATCAGAGCAGGCAGAGTACTAGGGTGGTAAAGGGTTGCTGAAGTGGGGCTCTGCAGCGGCAACTCATGCCTGCAGCCTTGTCTATAGAGACAAATAAACAAGGCCAGGAAATGATGACCCGATGTGTAAGTCATAGATGGATGCAGTGAAAGTACGAAAGTGAAGAGCCTTAATGCTGCAAAGATGCCCCATTGGCAGTTCTTATCATCACCAGTGCTCTAACAGTGTTTAATGAGGTAGGGTTCCTGATTTTTCTTATTACAGCTTTTTGCATTGTCGACTTTTTTCTGGGAACCCGGAGATCTAGTTTACTCTTAGATAGAGATAGAGATAGAGAGACGGTATTTCATTTATCTCTTTTTGTTTTTCGCTCATCATCTCTCTCCCAATATAACATCTTCTATATGAGGGCTGCACCTATGAACATGACATGGTAAATCGTTTATATATAGATATATTACTTTTAGTTCATATATATAAACTTACGTGGTAGTTACTACTGTTAGAAGTTCAGTTAACTTATCATTAATTTTAATGAAAATGATTAAAATACTCGTAATTCTTAAAATTTAGTTAAGCCAACAACTTAATCTTTATAATTTTAAAACTAAATAATTTAGTTATTGTTGTTTTAATAAACTTATAAATTAGTTTCTGCCGTACTATTAATTTTTCATTAAATTGAGCAAAAATCACCAACCTGACTTTAACTTTATTTTCAATCCAAAAATAATTTAGTCCTGATTTTTTATTTCATTAAAAATTTGGTTCTAGATTCATATATTTTTTTTTTATATATATAACAATATAATATAATTTATAAAAATATTATAAACTGAAATAAATATATATATATTAAAATAATAATAACAAATAAAATTTTATAAAATTATAAGGGCTTATTTGTAAATAATTATAATATTTAAGAATCAATTTATAAAATATGTGGATGATTTGTAATTAACCAAAAATTTTTAAGTTCCCTAAAGTAATTAATCCATATTTTTAATATTTATAATTTAAATTTAAAATTTTTAATTTAATGGAACAAAATTTTAAAAATATAAAGATTAAATTATTAATAAAACAAAATGAGAGACTAAATTATTAATAAAATAAAATTTTATAGATTAAATTATTTTTAAATTAAAAATAGATTTAAGAATATTTTAGTATTTTTACCAGAATTAACAATAACTTAATTAAAATTCTAATAGTCAGGACTAACTTGTGAATTTATTAAAATGTTAGAAACTAAATTACTTAATTTTAAAATTATAGAGATTAAATTATAAATTTATTCAAGCCTCGAGATGAAATTACAGTTTACCCTAATTAAAATGCATAATCCAAAATCTCAGCCAATGAATAGAATGTAATCAACATATTATTTATTTAATATTTTAATATGCTCTCTTGCATAATTTTAATAGAGAATATTATTTTATTTTAGTTTTAGTCAATCTAATTAAAGAAGTGAAAAATGGTGTGTTACAATATAAAAAAATATAATAAAATTAAAAATAGTCTATAATAGACCTTCTATATATATATATATATATATATATATATATATATATATATATATATATATATAATATATATATATATATATAAATTATATGCGGAGGCACTTAATTTGAGTTTTTCAACATGAGGTAATATTTATTATTATGAAAGGAGAAAGCCCATGAGTAATACAAGCTCAAGTCAAGAAATTCTAATTTAAATTCATGTTAAAATAATATTTTAAAATAATTTCAATGCCCATAAAATATTTTCTCTCTCATAAAAAGTAAACTCTGTTTATAATATAACAATAGACAATGAGTCTCATATTACTGTTACTGTAAGAGATTATCCATATCCTATTTGATTTTTCTTTTTCAATAAAAAAATAAGGTCAATTTGCAGCACTACAACAAAGAGATGGTAAAGAAGAAGTACAAGCCTATAACAAATGCAACCTTTTTTTAAAAGTTTTTTGCCATTAAGAATGTACTTGTAGAGTATTGCACAATAAATGTGGCTTGGGTGTAAGCCTCTCGGGTATTTTCTCTTCTTCTTTTGTAAAGAGGACAATTTACAAGATCTTCACATGGAGGAACTCGTTATAACAATTTTCTTCAATTAAATTAAATGCCCTTCGTAGAGGACATTCTTATGATAACAATCCAATTCTATACTTACAACATCTCAATGAGATCCCTAGGAACTCATTCTTAGCAGAAGGCAAATTCTTGATAATTTTCTAATTGCTAATGAACTTGTGAATTGGTGAATCAAACTAAAGTGCTTTCCTTTTTAAAATTGATTTTGAAAGTGAATTTGATTCAGTTTGATGAGAGCATATACATTCAGTTTTGAAATAGTATGGATTTTAGAGTTAAATGGAGGCAATGGCTCCAATCTTGTATGTATTCATCAAAAGTTTCCAAATTTATAAATGGTATGTGATGCTACCGGTGGTTTTTATGGTCTTGACCTTGATAACACATAAATCTATAATAAAAAAGAAGAATGAGGTAAATGGTTTTCTGGTAGGCCACTTCGATGCTCAAATCAGATATCTTAATTCTTCAGAGAGAGATTAGAAAATCCTTTAGTAACAGAGAATTGTAAATATAGTGGCCTACCAGAATGCTATCTACCTCATCTTTCTTTCTTATTGCTGGTCTACGTATCATCAAGGTCAAGACCACAGAGACCACTAATAGCATTAGTATGCCTTGTAAGTAGTTCAAAATGGGTAATGGGCAGAGGCAAGGTGACCACTTCTCTCCATTTTTTTCTCAATATTGCAATGGAACCTCTCTCTCTTTGTTCATCAACAAGGCATGAGTTAGGGTTATTACCGCGCAAAGTGGATAGGACAATAGCATAAATCACTTGTTCTCCACAAAACCACTTATTTCCACTATCTAGACTTAGAGATGATAACGGTTATAATACTCGTAAAAATTACCCTATTTAAATTTTAACCTGATTTATATTCTGAATACTTGAACCCATTACAAATTCAATTAAAATTTATTCTCAATTATCCGAACTTATCCCAAACTTAATTGTTATTATTCAAAAAATATTTGAATCTATTTATATTATATATTTTAATTAATAATTTACATAAAAAATATCTTTTTATAAATAATTTATATTTTAAAATTTAATAAAATATTTAAATTCTATTTATATAAATATAATAATATAGAAATTTATAAATATTATTATAAAAATATATATTTTATATTTAATCAATCATTTATATAAATAAATTTAAATAATAAATATTCAAAATTTAAATTATAATCTTATTATGAATATTATACTTTAAATCTAAATTCATTCTAAGTTAGATTATATATTATTTAAATTCATCATATTAAAATTATACAAATACCTGATGTGCACATTGGCATCCCTTGCCATCCCTAGTCCAGACTCCACGTACATGTACATACACACATCTAGATTGCAGAGAAAGAGAAGCACGTGATCACTGAACAGAGGGGTGGCTGGATTCCCGTGAGAGTTTAGGCCAAACCACTTTATATATACTTCAATTTTTTTTTTTTTAATAATAAAAAGAAGGATTCAGTTGATTGGATTAAAAGCTAGGCCTATGCTTTCAAGTGTTTGCTCTCCATGGGCCTATTGATAGTCCAAGCGAAAGTCATGCCATTCATGGGCCTGCACATCGTAATTCTGTCCTAGAAAAGGGCTTTCTGGCAACAACAAAATCAAGGTTGGTCAAATGTTATATCGCTTTCACGTCATAAATAATGAAGTGCAATTAATTATATAATTTTTTTTTTCTTCCTCCCAGAAAAATGGGGAAAATTAGAAAATAAGGAATGCAGGGGCAGTGGATGTGGTAAAACTGGAGACAGGAGGGCTGCTTTGGTCGTTTAAAGCACTAAACAGTTGAGTAAATATTGTGAAGTGTCTCTGTCACCTACACGAGTTTCGAAGGTTTGACATTGGGCTCAAGATAGCTTTTAACAGTCCTTCGGCTTTGTTTGGATGGAGGGAGATGAGGAAAGAAAAAAACTTATGAAAGAAAATAAAAATATAATTTAAAAAAATTAAGAAAGGAGAAAAATAAGAGCTGATGATTGTAAATAGATGTTATTATTTATTTATTTTTTTAATTTTAAAGTGTAAAATAAATAATTTTTTTTATTTTTATAATTATTTATTTTAATTTTAAATAAAAATAATAAAATAAATATTTTATTATTTAAAAAGTTATTTTTTCTTTTTATTTTTCTGTTAATATCCAAATAAAGAGAGCAAAATACATTTTTTTTTTCCTTTCTAATTTTTTCTTCTTTATTTTCTTTCTTCTTTAATAAAGTTCCCAAATATAGACTAGTGTTATTAAACCTAGCCTAAATTCAATTAGTGAATGAACCATTTAATTTGTAAGTTATTAAAAAATTAAATAAATATATGTATAAATTAATTAAATATAATACTTTAAATAAAATTGAAAAGGTACTCAGAGTTTTTTATTAATTAGTTCAATTTTCAAATAAATTTTGATTTATTTTGTCACTAAATATTTTAATTTATAAATTTATTAAAAATTAAAAAATAAAAGTCATTTAGACTTATTTAGATCATTAATGATTTAAAATAAAAATAAATTTTTTACTTTATATTAAAATATTATAAAATACCATAATATTAAAATCACATAATATCAAATTTAAATACTCATTCATTTCAAATTTTTATTCATTTAAACAAGTTTTATATTATTATCTAAGTATTCAATATATAAGTATTTAAAGTTGAATTAAAAAAATGTAATTTTATTGAATTATTGCACTAACTATGAAGGTTTATTAATTAATTATCAATTGCATAAAAAGAAAATTAAGTTACAAGTAAACACAATGAATATAAATAAAAAATACTAATTAATATAAATAAATAAAATTAGTTAAATTTTAATTATTTAAAATTAAACTTTTAATATTTATTAAATTATATTTATATAAATTTTAATAATGCTTTTAAATTTTATATAAAAGTATTCAAGTAATATATAAAAAATTTCTATGAATCTGCAACTATATTTTTAATATTTATGAAATATAAGTATATATTTAAATATAAAATTTTCTTTTTTAAAATTTATTATATTATTATGGAATAATAGATATAGTTTGAAATAATAAACATGTAACTATTAATCTAGTTGAATTGGCTTTTGTTTTAAAGGAAAATCTCCAATTGATTAGTTGAACTAATCAGGTCATATAAGTTCACTGGTCTGATCACTGAGTCAACCGGCTTATATCGTGTCATTTTTTTATCTGGTTTAATTATAAATTCGAATTGATTTAGAGTCTAATTCACTAATTGAGTCCACATTTAGTAACTATGCTTCCAGCCATCTTTAAATATTAATATATATTTTTTCAATTATATATATAAAATTTTCTCATGACATGTGTTTTATGAATATCTATAATTAATTACTAATTTATAAATATTTTTTTTAATATAAATACTTAGTTTATACTTGTTTGCTTTGAATATTACTTTCGGCTATTTCACAGCTTATGATTTGCGCACTTGTTAGATATTGAGTGTATTCCCTAATTTGCATTCTGACTTCTAAATTAAATAACTGTGAGAACTGACTATACAATACACAGTTTTATTAATCTCACAAGTAATTGAAAGTAAGTAAACAGAAATTGAATGTTTTGATTAATTAATTGCAACGAAAAATATAAAGCTAGAAATTAAAATATAAAAGTTTAAAAAATAAAAGACAAATAAAAATAAAGATAAAAAACTGATAGAGTTTGATTTGTGTTGTTTGATTGAGTTGTTGGGTGCTTTCATGTTGCTGCTCATTTCATATTTATAACTCTCTTTGCAGGTACCTAAAATAATTTAGAAGACCCACTTTTACATTTTGTAGTTATTGACAGTTAACTACCCACTACTTGTAGCTCCTTTAACTTCTCACAATCTCTGAAAACTACTCTTCTTCAGCTAACCACCTGTTATCTTTTAACTTCTCTAGATATTTATCTCTTAACTGCCAACAACTTGTAACTCCTTTAACTTCTTACAACCTCTCATAACTATTCTTCTTCAATTAACCACCCATTATCTTTTAACTTCTCTAAATATTTATCTCTTAACCATAGATAATTATATATTAATTTATCTTTAGGCATTTTAATTAATTAAATCAATGAAATAAAATTAATTAAATTAATTTTATAAAATATCAATTTAATTAATCTTGAAACTAAAAGTGAAAAAAAGAAAATTACTTTTTTGGTGCAAGCAATGCCTCCCACACATGGACTGGTTGAACAGGCCATTTCACATGAATTTGAATTTTTCGGGCTCACTTCTCTAAGTATAACTCAGATCCAGATGCCAACCCAGATCATAGGTATCAACTCAATATTTTGCATTTTAACAGCAGGTTCCTTACCTTATCTTCATATTTAAATTTCAAATGAAGACTCTTGTTATAGAAGTTTCCCAATTCCAAGGTAATTAGACCTTTATCACATTACATCAACTTATTTTTTCACTCCACCCAAATCACCTTTTTATGTTCCTAACCTTTTTTGTTTTTTTCTTTTAATCTCACCATAAAAATTCATTTTCCACTTTCTTCTTCCTCCATTCTCTCAAAATTTTCTACTCACCCAAAATTACCATACCCACATCATATTTCTTCTTCTTCTTCTTCTCTCTCTCTCTCTCTCTCTCCTTTCTTCCCTTTCTTTTTGGTCGACCTTCACCAATGCATGTTCCTCCTTGGCGCGACCCAGCGCCGCTACTGTTCCTTCACTAGTGACCAAGTGCCATCGAGCCACTTGCCACGTTGTCGTTCATCGTGGCCAACCATCTAGCACCGTTCCTAACTGGCACTCCTACTTTCGGTCCAAAGACACAAAGCTTCCTCTTCAAACAATGTTTCTCTACCCATTTTCATGTGGTTTTGACTCTTCATCATCAATTTTGATTTTCAGGTGCTTCTTTAGATCATTCACAATTCCTTTGGAGTTAGTTTTGCTCTAAAACCATTGGGTCTTGTGTGGGTTTTGTGAATTTGTTGTCAATTTAAAGAATTTTGAAGAAATTTGTAGGTTCCTATCAATCTTTGACATTTTAGAATAATTTATGATACTCGCCAATTTTTGAGCTTGAATTGCACTTTGGATGTGTTGGGGGACTTGTTGATGTGGCTTTTGCACTTGGATTTTATTACGATGACATCTACCTTCTCTAGTACTTGGACAACTCCCCTGGTTCTTTTCGTACATCGGTGCCGCAGGTTCCAACACCTGTGGCTTAGGTACCTGTGGCCTGCTAGATGAGTCTTGTTCTGTTTTATATAAATATAATTATTAATAACAATACATGATTTTTAAAAAAAGCATATGAATTTCGAATGCACTGAATAATCCCACATCATCAATTTCATTAATCTAATTTATTACAAATTCAATTTATAGCACACATTCCGCATCATAATATAAAGACTCTGAAATCCACAAACAAATTTTGATGGGTATGTGAATTAAATGCTAGATTTGATTGTATTGCTAATGTCAATAACTAATCGGTATCTAACATCAGCTTTCAGCATGCGCTCCATTGCAGTGTTCAAATACATACTCCACTGGGATCACTTCAATATCTGATGTTATGCCGTGCTTAGCTGCAAAATCAACCATTTCTTGTGGCTCCTTAATTCCCCCAATGCTACTGCCATCCGCTACCTTCCTCCCTGCACTCATTCTATTATTAGTTGTTAGCTTTTAGTTTAGTAAATTGTGAGTGAGAACTGAGTAGAGAGAAATTGTCAATTCATTATCCATCAACAAGGGAAAGGCAGGTAGCTCAAATGGCTTCTCTGGTGCACCAACCAAAATTAGTTTTCCATGGGACTTCAATAGACCAGTCAAAGGCAGAAGTCGGTGACTTGCAGACACTGTCTCAATTATTTAAAAGAAGCAATATTTAACAAGAATGATATTAGAATAAGCAAAAGTCAATGTAAAGTATACAAGTTTATACGACCAAAAATGAATCGGCACCAAGACGCTCAATAGCCTCCTGCTTCTTGTTAGGTGAGGTGCTGATCACAGTAACCTTGGCACCCATAGCCTTGGCAAATTTCACTGCCATGTGGCCAAGACCTCCAAGGCCAACTATGCCTATATGGAATCCAGGTTTGTCGAGTCCATAATATTTCAAGGGGCTATATACTGTGATCCCAGCACAAAGGAGAGGAGCAGTTGCATCAAGAGGCAGGCTATCTGGAATACGAACAACGAAGTGCTCATCAGCAACCATGATATCGGAGTAGCCGCCGTAAGTGATGGTTCCATCGTAGTACTTGGCAGAATAGGTGAGTATCATTTGAGAGCAATAATTTTCAAGATCGTTTGTGCAATTATCGCAGGAGTAGCATGATCCCACCATGCAGCCCACACCCACTTTATGTCCCACCTTGAATTTTTCCACCTTGCTCCCCCACAATCTCATGCCTGCATTTCCATGCCAATTCTGTATACGAACTACACAGAAGCGGTACATTATTAATGAAACTGCTCCAATATATATACATATATATATATATATATATATATATATATATATATATATATATATACTGGAACGAGAGGGTAAGTAGAATTGCCCCATTCATTCTTGATCATTTGAATGAACGTGTGGCACATACCACGATATAGGACCTTAAAAGAAACATCTTTCTCTCCTGTTGCTCTGCACAAATTTATTTCTATCAGGATCAAGAACTGCGTTATAATTTTATTCTCAGAACTTCAAGAAAAACAGATTTATGGAATATAACAATAAAAAGAATTGAACCTCCTGGAGAATTTGAAAGTAGAGGAGACACCAGATTGATCTCTAGCTGCCCGTCCGAATGCCACTTTGGGATGCTCTTCCTCTGGCAATTTGGCTACCATTTTTCTCCTTTACAAACTTAGATCTAAAGCTTGAATCTTTTGTTGATGGGTGAGAGGGATATGTGCCAGTCTATATATATATATATAGACTGGTAATTGGATCTTGGAAGGTACTTGCTTAGGCTGGCTAGAGTGATGAAGTATTGGGTGAGCTTTGTTTTAATCCTTCATTATTTAATACGTATTAGCTGACTAAAATGCGTGAGGGAAAAAAAGGATAAAAGGGAAAAGAATCTTCCAAAGAACTGAAGAAGTTGGCTTACATTCACGTAGCCTTTGATTTCTCTTTAGATTATCAGAGCCATTCATCATTTCCAAATAAATTATTCTTACCTTTCAAAAATTTTTATATTTAAAAAATACTATTTTTTTATAGTGTTATAAATCTTAAAAAATACATTCATATTTTTTGCGTAATTCAAATGAGTTTGTTTACTTAAAATTTAATGATATTTAAACAATATATGCGGTTTATAATTTATATTTTATTTACATATGTTGTATTATATAACCTAATTTTTCCAAAATTAATTTTAGAAATTTAAGAAATAAAATTTACTTTCCTTGGATGGTTCTAGGCTTGTCTAGAAAGTGGGCTAGTGCATATGTGAATTTTATTGGAAACAAAAGTTAATAATTGTCTTCTAGACTTCTTCTTTTTTCCTTATGTGCTTCATAGCAACATGAAGGCCTTGAGTCTACACTAAAATTAAGTTAGTTTATGTCTGTTTTTTTAAATAAAAATTCTCATAATACCATATTATATAAATAATTAAAAAAAATTACGAACTGCCTAACTTCATTTGATTCAATAATCAAAAAATAAAAATTACAAAGTAATTTAAATGTTATAAAAAATAAATTTAATTATCATTTTCATGCAAACTAATACATTTTCAATTAATTTGAAACAATACAAATTAAAACAGTGAGTAGTAAAATGTGAAACCAAATTCACAAAAACAAACTGCACTATCAATTGCAATTACATTGAAAATAATTGAATATATTCATATTTATTATGAGATTTACATAACGTAATATAACTTAATACACTATTAAAATTTATTAAATATAACTTAATAAATGTTAAATTTTTATTTTAAGTAATTAAAATTTAATTAATTATATTATATTTAATTAATTTTTAGTGACTTATTAATTGAATAATTGACCTATTCACCCGGTCTCTTCATTGAGTCAACTTCCAGGTCATTTACTCTCTCATATTTTTTCTTATTATTTATGCAAGATTATCCCTCCCTTTTTTGTTTTTGGATAATTTACTATTTAGTTTATGAGTTTTGGTCGATATTATAATTTGATTTCTCTATTTTTAAAATTGATCAGTTCAGTCCCTTGATTAAGTTTCTATCAAAATCAGAGACTTTTCCATCCAATATTGTAGTTAATTTAAATGAAAAGATAAATATATCTTTTATTCAATTAAGGAAAATTTACTATTTGATTTTTGGATTTTAACTAATATTATAATTTGGCCCTTACACTTTAGAAATTTAACGATTTAGTCTCTATATAAAACTATTTGAATTTTTTTTTCCCATAACTTTGTTCTTATTAAAATTTTTCTTGAATTTTTTAATAGAATATAAAAAAATAATTTATTTGATAACATTTAATTTTAATTAAAGGAAAACATTAGTGAGTGACTAAAATGTTCAATGTTTAAAATTTAGATATCAAATCATGATATCGGTCAAACTCTAAGAGCAAAATAGTAAATTTTCCTTAATTGAATACAAGGTATATTTGTTTTTTCACTTGAACCGTAATATTAGATGGAAAGACATCTTATTTTGACAAAAGTATAAATAAGAGGCTAAATCGTTCAATTTTCAAAATATAAAGACCAAATTGTAATATTGATCAAAACTCCAAGACTAAATAGTAAATTTCTCTTCTTTTTTCCTATTGTTTAGCGATAACTTTTTCACTTAACAAAGTAAATTGATTTGTATACATATATTTAGAGCTGTGAATCAGAAAATTTTGAATAGAAAATTCAATTATTGCAAAATTTCCCCTCATGAGAATCACACGCAAAAGCCGATCCAAAAAATTACAAGAAATTTATGGGAGTGTTTACGTAGGTTGCCTTTAAAACAAATCATTAACAAGAGAAGAATTTCTTTAAATTCTCATATAATTATACTTAATTTTTATTTCTTTTAAAATAAATATTTTTATATTAAAAAATTAAATTTTTTCATTTTAAATATAACAATTGACAAAAAACAATTAAATTAAATTCCTTTAAAATTCTAATTTCAAAACATTAGATAGTCATTTGGAATAACATCAACGTATTATTTCTTGAGTCTCCTTCATTCCTCACCATATTCCTTCATGTTCATCCGAAAACAACAATTAATTAATTAACGGTTTTATTTGCTATAACTTTTATTAGATTGTAGAGTTGCCACGTAAAGCACCGCTTGGATTGAGTTTAACCTAACCTGTTGGAGGAGGCGATCGACCAACCAACTAAATTTCCTTAAGAGACTTGTCGAGTATCGTCCATCATTCCTTCTATGCCAAGCACGTAAATCAAGAGTATTTTGTTGAAAAACCTTACGCTATGTTTAGTTTTATGGGTTTGGTCCTATGGATTTGAATTTTGACTAATTCCATTATTTGGATGTGGAGTCAAATTCTAAAAATAAATTTTTAATTCTATTTCTTCACATATTTGAAGTTTTATCTTTCATTTTATTATTTTTTATTTTTATTAATGCACTTACTTTAATATAAATAAAAAATTATGTCCATTCTCCTTCTATATGCTATATTGTCATTCATTCATTGAATAGAAAATTTGATCTATTCATAATTTTTTTATTGTGATACTGTTATACATAAAAAAAAAGAAGGTATTCGCAATAATGTCTAATTAATAATTTCTTTTAAGTTCAATGTCGAAAGAAAATATTATATAAATAAAAAAATATAATTCATCCATTTAAATGACATACAATTATATATAACTACTGTTGTTAAATATTATTAAATGAAATCCAAATTTATTCCAATAGTATTATAAATAATTGAATCTCATATATAAAATATATAAATATATTCTTCTTAAATACTTTTAAATTATTTTATCTCTTGCTTTTTTGAGTTATTTTTTTCAGTTATAATAAGCATTTATAAGTAGTAAATGCAATACAAAAAATAATATAATAAGTAAAATTTTAAAATATTAAAAGTACAAAACACTTTAAAAGTTAACATAATAAACTTTCAATATTTAATTATATGATTAATATGAATACATTTTCAAAGTCATAATCATTTATAAAATTAATATTAATATTTCAACTTAAAAAATATCAATTTATCAAATTGAAATTAGAAAAATAAAAAAATTTAAAGATTTCTAAAAAACAAAATAATACAATAATTAAAATTTTCAATATTAAAACCCAGAAAAAGAAAATTGATCCTATATAATGAACTTTTAATATTTAATGATATTATTAATATGATTATATTTTCTAAGTCATAATTAATTATAAATAAATATTAATTTTAAACTTAAAAATATTTTAATTAGGGCTTTCTTCTTAAATTGAACATAATCGAACTAAAGCACTATATATTATTAACGCAAATTTTATTGAAATATATCGATCATCAATAATTCATATTTAATTGATATTAAAATATTATCTGCTGTCTATATTTAGCTATATTTTTTTTATTGAAAATCTATATATATATATATGCTTATATAATTTTTAGTAATTAATCCGATATATTTTATGTTATACATATGCTTCTTTATTTTTATTACTAAATTTAATTATGTTTTTTTGCTATTCATTCTTTATATATATCATACAATGTTTTACTCGTAATTATACGTAAGCGTGAAATAAAATATTTAATTATTATTTTTTAAAAGTAGTTTAACACTAATAAAAATAGGTATCTCAAAAAAAAAAAACAGTTTTTTACAAAATTAATATGAAATATATAGCAAATACATATTTTTTATATTAAAAAATGTATTAACTACATAATATTAAAAAAATATAATAATTGATCTGATCAAATTGTAGAAAAACAGAGGAAAAAAAACTCAAATTCCTATTAAAATTTCAAATATTAACACAACTAAAAAAAATAGTAATATACAATGAATATAATTAATATAGTTATATTTCCATTGTTATAAGTAATAATTATATAAAAATATTAATTTTTAAATTTAAAAAATATATTAATTGATTCAATCAAAATATAGAAAAATAAAAAAAAATTCAAAAATTTCTTAAAAAAATAAAAATACTAAATAAAGAGAGGATCACCTTCTCTTTATTTTAACTTTAATATAGATAAATAAATATTTATTTTTATTAAGAGAATAATACAGTGTGGGTTAGATTGCAAGGAATGATAGAGCAATTGATTCAAAAGCATGATGTTATACAAATCTATCATCATTTAGTTATTTTATCTTATTTTCAAATTTAGAATATTGTCAAGCAACATTAGTTTAAAAACAAATTCAGTAAATATAAATGCTATGCTTGACTAAAACAAAAAATATTATAGGTTGGAAAGAAAAAGGGTCTAAACTAAATGAAGCCCATCAATGCAGGCCTAGCTAGGCATTTAAAATTCCTTCACTTCTTGGTTTATTTTTGGCACGTATATTAGAGGGATCATTAGGTGCTATTGGATTGCACATTTTCTCGATGGAAAAACATGGGTATCATTTCCCATAAATATGGAAAATTTGAATATTTATGATTCAGTCCACAGAAATTTCTTACTAGTATGGATCTTCAAAATAGATAACAAACAGGTTAAAGGTCCACCACTAGGTGAGAACCCTTTGATGCTCAAGTTAGAGCTGATATGAGAGAATAATATATCAGATTGATTAGAGAGAAGAACATACCCTCAAAGATAATCTGATCTCTTTAGAGATGATATAAATAATGATTGGTTATGGAAAGTTAATTATGTAATTATATAGAAATTATTAGCTAGCATAATTATAGGATTATATTTTTATTTATAGTACATGATTATAAGTATTGCTATATTTAGCAATCCTACCAAGATTACTTATCTTCAATCAAGATTCTTTCCTTTTATTGGATAGGTTTTATACTGGTTAAATCGATTAAACGAATCTCATGGCTAAACCATTTAAATATGATTAGGATCATTGGCTATTTGAAAACCTGAATTATTAGATTAATTATATGCATATATTTTGGGGAGCTATATCATTAGTCCCCTTCGAATACAAATCTTTAGGTTTATTTAAATGTTGAAGTTTTGGCTATTGCCCTAAAATTTTTTTGAGTGTGGACTATCATCTTGATAAATTGTAAATGACAAATTATTGCTTTAATAATTTTCAAGTAGTAGACTATTGCCTTTTGATTGGCTACTAAAACTTGTCATCTTTAGCAAACTATCGCTTTATTAGCCTCTTGAGGGCTTTTTGGGCAAATATTGCCTAGGTGCCTTTTCTGGTCTTTGGTGGCAACAATCACCTTTGGTGCTTTTTCAAGTCTTAGATGTTTTTTTTTTTTCAGGTCTTAAGTGCATTTTTTAGGTCTTTAGTGTCTCATTGAGGTCTTTGATGCCTTATTCAGGTCTCACTGCCTTTTTAGGTCTTACTGCCTTATTCAAGTCTTTAGTGCCTTATTTGGGTCTCAATGCCTTTTTCAGGTCTTACTATCTTATTCAGGTCTTTAATGCCTCAGTGAGTTTTTTGATGTCTTATTCAGGTCTCACTATCTTTTTTTTAGGCCTTACTGCCTTATTGCGGTCTTTGATGCCTTATTCAGGTCTTTAGTGTCTCATTGAGGTTTTTAGCGCTTCATTCCAATCTTAGTGCCTTTTTCAGGTTTTACTGCCTTATTCAGGTCTTTGATATTATATTAAGGTCTTTAGTGCCTTATTTAGGTCTCATTGCCTTTTTTCAAGTCTTACTACCTCATTTAGGCCTTTGGTATCTTATATTATTTAGGTCTCACTTCCTTTTCAGGACTCACTATTTTATTCAAATCTTTGGTGCCTTATTTAGATCTCACTACCTTATTGAGGTCTTTGGTGCCTTATTCAAGTTTCACTACATATTTTAGATCTTACTGCCTTATTCAGGTCTTTGATGCCTCATTGAGGTCTTTGGTGCCTTATTCAGGTCTCATATGAATGAAGATTGCTCTAATGAGCTTCTTTTAGGCTTGTAATGGAGGCAGGAGCAAGGGCTCCAAGCCTATGATGGAGGCAGGAACTAGGGCTCCGAGCTTGTCCTTAGTCTTCATGGCTTAAGAGCCTTGGAGGTTTTTGGCCTTTGACTAGAGGCCTTTGGCCTTTATTTTGAACATGTTTAGCTTTTGATATATGCAAAATAATTCTTACACAAACATATTTGTGAAGATAATCCAGATAAGGCATGTTGTAAATTTATCCAAGATTTCTTAATAAAATTACATGTCAAGTGTGTATTACACGCTACATAGGGAGGTTTATATGCTAATTTTGACCAATAATAAATGCCTTTATATATAATGAGGATTTGTCAGAAATATTTTGTCATGCATAAATTTATTCAAAGGCTAATGTCTATAGCTTTATAAATAAAAGTAAAATGAAAGACTAAAGGCAATATTGGGACAAGAAATTGAATAATTAAATTCTAAATAATTTTAAATGCCCCAACTTTGCCATTTATCACAGAAAATGATATTAAATTAAATAATTTAATCCTATTAAATTTATATAATTTCCTTAATTAATTCTAAAAATTAATTTCTTAAATTAAACACTTTTATCCATTTGAATTCAAAAAAATGAGATTATAATTGATTTTCTCCAAAATATAAGAACTTGAATTTAGCTCCAAAAGGAATCTGTATATCTCCATTTTCAATGGGTGGCATGTTGATTATATTGCGCAAGCAAGTGCCAATAAAGCATTATTTAATCAATGGCATATCTATAAAAAGAGTAAAGACTAAAGTTTTTCTTCCAACAACCAGTGTCATAATACAGGTGACATTTAATGTAGGGAAGAGATGGTATTCTTGTAATTTAAAACAAAGTTCAACTAGCCACTAAATGGTGGCAAACATATACAAAATGATAAAATTTTCATTTAGTGTGGCAATTATTTTTTCAAAACAAAAGATGGTGCCAATTTAATAAAATCTTAACTTCCATTAATCAGTGGCACATTTATAAGTAAAACCAAAATTAAAGCTTTTCAACCAAAATTAAAGCTTTTCTTTTAGTCACAAATTAGTGCATTTGTCATTGCAAGAAAGAAAACATGCGGCAAATAATGATGTCATAATTGTAATTTCTAAAAATGGGTTGTCACTTTCTAGGACTCTTTCTTTCATTAAGGGAACCTTGATATTTTTGTAATAAAGATCGAAATCAAAAACCTTTTCTTTTAATCTATAATTGGTGGTGCTTTTGTAATGTCATGCAATTCTAGACAATGCTTGTAAAATGATGAAAACACTATGTCCTCTTATAATCAATGGCTCACTTATAATTTTAAATAAAACTAAGGCAGTTATATTTGCAAGAAAAAGGCAAATGTATATTCATCAGGGACAAAGGCATTCTTATTAAATGACAACCAATTGATCCTTTTATAATTTTTAATAAAATCAAAGCAAACCAGTGGCTCAACATAATGACGGTATAATATTTTTAGATAGGCCTTCTTATTCCCCTTGTACCCACATTATGTATGCAGAACCACACAACTGACTCTGCTGTTCAAACAAGTGGGCTTCGGGACAATTTTTTCCGATATATGATATTGCTTTAATATTTTTGACAATCAATATTTCATGAATGTTGAAAACTAAAAATTCTAAAGCAAATCTTATATATTTGCAAATAAGTTTTTTAGATCATATCTTGGAAAAGTTTTAGAACACATCTTGAGCATGATAATAAATTTTTAGTTGGGTTGTTACAAAACCTCAAACTATCCACTATTTGGTGCTTTTCTCCCATTTTGAGCTCTTGAACATAAAAAGTAGAAAAGTGGTTGGAGCTATTTTTTTGGCAGTTATAAAGAGGGGAGAGACACAACTTTTTATGTCATTCCTACAGACGATGTCACTGATGCGGTTCACAAAAATTCCTTGTCGATATAGACCTGCAAAACAGATAACAAATGATTCAGAGATCCACCACCTGATGAGAATCTTCCGAAGCTCAAGTTAGAGTTGATATGAGAGAATCGTTTATCAGATTGATTTGGGAGAAGAACATACTTCTATAGATGATCTAATCTCTTTATATAAGATATAGACAATGGTTAGTTATGTTAAGTCAGCTATGTAATTATATAGATATTATTAACTAGCATAATTATAGGATTATATTTTTATTTATAGTGTATAATTACAAGTATTGTTATATTTGGCAATCCTACCAAGATTGTTTATCTTTAATCCATATTCTTTCCTTTTACTAAGTGGGTCTTATAGCGGTTGAACTGATTAAAAGAATCTTATGGCTCAACCATTAAATCTAAAAATTCGAGTTATTGAATTAATTATATATATATTTTGGAGAGCTATATCAATTTATATTTAAAAAAAAAATACTTTTTAATATTCTCAGTATATATAATAATTAGCAAACATATTATGTTGAAATTTAATTAACGATAATAGTTAGATCATTCGTGATAATTTCTATGGAGCAATGCCATTAATGACAAATTCTAGAATACACTCATTGAGTGTTTACTTATTGTGGAATGAGGCGAAAGATCTATCACAACCCAAATTATGGGCTGGACCGGCACTAGGACTTGGGTTAGCATAGGGCCCCCAAAGCCCTTAGTAAGCCTAACTATTCCAAGCCCAAACCCTTAGCCCTTCACTGTAGTCCAATTTTAAGAAGACAAACGGACAGAGTTCGGTTATAAATTGAACTATCCAACAGGGAGTTTTTAGCTCACTTGACCTATAATCACAAAATATATCAATTTGGGAAGCTCAGTTCACCCTAACAATCCTCAACATGGCAATTTAATCAAAAGGGAGCTCAGCTCCCTCATCCAAGATAAATACCCATCCCATATATCTACACATCAATGAATAATAGGTTTAAAATTTCAAAATAAATAAATTATTATAGTTTCAATCTAAATAAAATACTTTTAGTATATGTGGAGCTCTAGATTTTTAATTAATATTATGAAATATTGATATCGTTGCTAAGAGACCTGTGAGGAAGGAAATAGATAAATCACAAGAAGGAGATCCTCCTGTAACCTGGAAAAATAGAGTGAATAGGAGTGAGCGTTCGACTCATAGAGTAAGATATTAATTTTAAATATAATTTCTATAACTATCTAAGACTAATGCATCCCTAAGGATAAAATGCAACAAATACCAACATATTCAATCAAATTCAAACAATATTTGCACAAAGAATAATTTGGAGCACTCACACACCCGTATGTCACATCAACATATGGGAGTTGATTCCTTATACAGCTCTCCTAATCTAATGCATGCTAGCGAGATCAACTTAAGCCGGACTTTCCCTTAATAATCCAAATGTGAGGGTCAGTGAGATCAACTCAAAGCCATACTCACTTCGACTTATCACAAAAAGGATTGGGCCCCAGTGAGACTAGCTCTACCAGTCTGCCCGTCCTACCCATATCTAGTACCACACCACACGCACGTCAACACACACACAGAGCTCCAAATTACCCTAAGGTGACACCCACATCGATTTCATCAAGTAAGAATGTAACACAAGGCGTGTCTATTAATAGCTATATACATATACTTATAAATGATGCATGGGCATGCCTAGAATATATAATAATATTGAAATTATATAAAATCAATATCTACTCACAGATGAACCAGAAGCTACTGTGGTGGCTGAGTGGAGGAGGATGGCTGACCTTAATCACCTAAACAATTATATTATAAATTTATCAGTACTAACTTTATAACAAGATTTATGCCGAAAATCCAACAAAATTTTCTCTGTACCTAAGACCTACTCAACTTATAAAGTAGTTCAAATCATACTTCTAAAATCACAAGTCTCAAACCTACATCTTAACAACATCACATGGCCCCTCCCGGGCCCTATAAACCAAGCAAAACTCACATACTCAGAAAATTCAGTTATAGTCCTTAAAACTGACATTCCATAAAAATCATTCAAATTAGCTCTAAAAATTCTAAAATTTTGCCATGAGGTCCTTAACAATGCTATAAGGCTTGCAAAAGGAATTATAATTTTCTAGTCACCTACAAATATTTTATGGATTTTTATTCTAAACTCGGTACTAGGTAAATAAGGAAATTTAGAGTTCGAGTTTACCTACACCAATTCTGATTTTGAACACATTCAGTGAAGGAGCAGAAGCATTAAAAACATAAGTTTAGATAATTGAATTCAAAAAATTTTCATCTAGGGTCACATGCATCATGCAAGATTCATTTTTATCCATTTGATTTCAATGATAAACAGCATATTAAAACTCTTTTAATATGTTTTTGGATCTATATTTGCCATTTAAGATTTTAGAATTAACAGATTAATTCATTATAACCCTAAATTAGATCAAGAATAAGTGCACTAACCTTTTTAATGCACTGCAGTGTGTTTGGCACCTTTGAGATGCGCCTAGGACACCAGATGTTGTCCCTCTAGCTTGTCCACACCAAGATCACCATTGGCAGCCCCTTGAACAGCTTCTAAAGCTTTTCTAATCAATTATAAAATCAGGTTTTGCCTTTTGAGAGATTACAGATATAAACAGGACACTAGAAATGATTCCTAGCATTTTTTTAATTCAAGAGATTGTTGTCTAATCTCTTTGAATTGATGAGAGATGAAGAAGAAGAGAATGAGAGGCAGCCAAGGGTGGCGGCACCAAAGAGAGAACAACAGCCTATAGTTTTGTTCTTTCATCCTTACACTTATATAGCTAGGTCACCACTTAGAACCCTTGCTACATGTCACCTTCTGATTGGCTCTAGGTTTAATTGACCCAATCACATTGTGCCAAGTATCAAACCTATATTTATTCTTGACTTTGATCATCTTACATGATTAAAAGACATATGGCAAGCTTATGTGTAGTGCCATGTGTCACCATCTCATGGTGCCACATGTCACCCCATGAAATGACCAAAATACCCCTGTGTCTTAATTTTGAGTTCTCAACCCAAAATAATTATTTCTCTTCTTCTAATCAATTTATATCAAATATAAATTAATTAATTAATCTTTATTAATTAATTTCTCATTAATTAAATTCATATTTAAACACTTTAAATATAAATTTAACTTATACTATACATCCAATAACCTAGATTTGATTTTAAGCCATGCTAGGGACTTTGCAATCTAATTGCAAACCAAACCTATTTAATTAATCAATTAAACTCTTTAATTAATTAATTAAATCATATTTAATTTAGTGATTACTCGTGTATGTGTATGACTTACTAGGCTCATCACTAATTGGCAATGAGACATGATATCAACTCTTAATATCATCAGAACTCTTACTTACCATAAATGATTTCTCTAAATCATTTTATGCGCCTCATAGACCATGGTTAACACCTAGCATAGCATGCCATGGCTACCCAATTAGTAATAAGGTTTACCTTAAATGAACCTATAATCATATGTTACCATGCACTAGAATCTCTCTGTTATAAAATCCCAATTCGAGCTGGAGTCATGGTTTATGTCAAACCCCATTTGTTATGAATATTATGTTCTCTTTTAATTCCAGTTCTTGATTAAAAAAATTTTCTCATCAGAAACTCTTTTCTGAATAAATCTATCTGTCCTGGCCAGGAACTTGAAACATCAAGAACAATTAAATGAACATAGGATTTTATCCCTATTTACTTAGAGGAATAGATTCCATCTTGATCAACACCTACCTCCATATATAACTAGTAGGAGCCAACACATGCCCATATACCCATACACAGTATAAGTATGAAAGCAGTATCAAACTCAAACCACCTATATACAAGATAACTGTGCTATCTTAGGTTTAAAGATTATATGCATTGATATGATTTATGACAATGCGTTGACAAGAGTAAACTCCATGTGCTTGTCATAAGTGTCACTGGTTCAACCTACTTATCATGTATAAGTGCCTATAATGTTTGTTATATGGCATGAGACTCACCATTCCATCTTATTTACATCTCATATAAATAACTTGGGAACAAACATGATTACAATCTTTCTGGATAAGTCATGTCCTTATTGTGAAGTATCCTCGATTGTAAACCTATTTATGATACTTTGTGCTAGAAATATTGTCACTCATATTCTTAATAATTTAAGAATATAATTTCTAACAAAATATCAATGGACCTTTTCTATTACATATAAATATATTATGTAAACGGAAAAGTGAAAATACCTTTTATTAATAAAATATATACAAGATACATACTAAATGATATGCGCTAGGGCATACTACTAACAATCTCCCACTAGCACTAAAGTCATTCAGTACAATATCTTAGACCCATCTTTTCAAGATGTCGGTCTAGTTGAGTTTGTGACATAGGCTTAGTGAATGGATCAGCTAGATTTTCAGCTGATGTTATTTTCTGCATGGCTACATAGCCTTGCCTAACTATCTTTCTAATAGTGTGGTAGCGCCTTTCTATGTGTTTGGATTTCTGGTGAGACCGGGGTTCCTTATATCCAAACAGCCTCTTTTGCAGCATTTGATGCAGCAATGTACTCGGCCTCTGTAGTGGAAACAACAGTCGTACTCTGTTTGGAACTCTTCCAACTGACTGCACTTCCATTATAAATGAACACAAACCCAAAGGTAGACTTTCTATCATCGATATCTGATTGAAAATCAGAATCAATATAACCATCCAATTGTAAGTCACCACCTCAATATATCAAGAATAAATCCTTAGTTCTTCTCAAGTACTTAAGGATATTCTTGACAGCTATCCAGTGTTCCAAACCTAGATTGGATTGATACCTGCTAGTCAAACTAATAGCATATGCGATATCCGGCCTAGTATACAATATTGCATACATCAAACTTCCAATAGCCGAAGCATATGGAATCCTGGCCATTTTATCTCTTTCTTCAGGTGTCTTTGGAGACATCTCTTTAGAAAGGTGGATACCATGTCTCACTGGTAACAATCCTCTCTTGTAATCAAGCATGTTAAACCTCTTTAACACCTTTTCCAAGTATAGACTTTGGGATAAACCAATTATTCTTTTCGCTCTATCTCTATAGATGCGAATCCTAAGAATATAGGTTGCCTCTCCTAAATCTTTCATGGAGAATGTATTTGATAACCATACATTTATAGTTGTCAACATACCTATGTCATTACCCATCAATAGAATGTCATCCACATATAAGACAAGAAAAGTGATAACACTATCACTAACCTTCTTATATACACATGGCTTATCCTCATTTTTGATAAAGCCAAATGACTTAATAGCTTCATCAAAGCGAATGTTCCAACTCCTCAAAGCTTGTTTCAACCCATAAATGGATCACTTTAGCTTGCATACTTTGGAACCATCTTGGGATTAAAAACCCCTAGGTTGTTCCATGAAAATTTTTTCTTCAATATATCCATTGAGAAAAGCTGTTTTGACATCCATCTGCCAAATCTCATAATCATAGTATGCGGCTACTATTAATAGAATCCTAATTGATTTAAGCATGGCAATAGGTGAGAAAGTCTCCTCATAGTCGATTCCTTGCCTTTGGCGAAACCCTTTCGCTACTAGCCTTGCCTTATAGGTCTCCACCTTTCTATTAGAACCAATTTTCTTCTTGAAAACCCATTTGTTCCCTATAGGTACAATACCTTCAGGTGGGTTAACAAGATCCCAAACTTGATTCTTATACATGGAATCAATCTCGGATTTCATGGCATCAATCCATTTTGAAGAGTCTATATCTAATATGGCTTCTTCATAGGTAAGTGGATCATCTCCATGATCAACTTCTTCATGAGTAGACAACTCTTGTTCTTCTTCATGAAGGAAACCATATCTCATTAGTGGGTGAGATACCCTGGTTGTTCAACAAGGAACAGTTATAGATGTTTCATCAATAGGTGTAGGTTGACTAGATGGATCTATATCCATCTGATCTGTTGGTTGGTCAAAATTCTCTAATTCTAACTCTATTTGTCTTCCTTTGCCTCCTTCTTGAACAAACTGTTGTTCAAGAAATATGACATCTCTACTTATCACAACCTTTTGTGATGTAGGCAAAAAAAAAAAAAAAAGTGTCCAAAACTATCTTTTGGATATCCAACAAATCGACCCTTTTCTGATCTGGTTTCCAATTTATCAGTGTTCATCTTTTTGATATAAGCTGGACAACCCCAAATCTTAACATGCTTAAGACTTGGTTTTCTTCCATGCCATATCTCATAAGGTGTGGAAGAAACTGATTTTGATGGAATCCTATTCAGAATATACAAAGCTGATTCTAATGCAAATCCTCAAAAAGAGATTGACATATCAGTATAGCTCATCATACTACGTACTATATCCAATAGGGTACGATTTCTCCTTTCAGATACACCATTCAGCTGTGGTGTTCCTGGAGGAGTCAGCTGAGAAACAATGCCATGCTCTCTCAAGTATTCATCAAATTCAGTACTCAAGTATTCACCTCCATGATCTGATCGAAGAGCTTTAATACTTTTTCCTGTTTGATTTTCTACTTCAGATTTAAATTCTTTGAACTTTTCAAAGGATTCATGTTTGTATTTCATCAAATACAAATACCCAAACCTTGATTTAACATAAGTAAAGGTAATAAAATAATAAAAACCGCCTCTATCCATTTCTTTAAATGGACCACATACATCACAATGTATTAGCTCCAAAATATTTTTAGCTCTTAGTCCTTGTCCAACAGAGGGTGATCAAGTCATATTGCCCTGAAGGCAGGATTCACAAGTTGGAGTAGGTCCAAAACCCAAGAGGATCAAATCCTCATTTTCCCCAGCTTTGCAATCCTATCTTCTGCAACATGACCTAATCTTAAGTGCTAAATATATTTTGAACTTGAGTTGATTTTCATCATGGCATTGCATTCTTTTAGATTGCTATACTCTAGGCAGTTCCTATTCCTGTGCCCATCCTTCTGGTAGTGGAAACACTTTCCTTTGCCTCCATCAGCTTTAGTCTTCCCTTCCTGTTTAGCTATTTTCTTGGAAGGACCAGGAATCTGAGGTTTCTTTTTTCTTATTGCCCTTATTCTTGTTGGACTTTCCAGCAGAAGAAGATGCAATCAAAGCTACCTCTTTTCCTTTATTGCCTGGTATATTCTTTTGGGTAATAACCAGCATGTTGAGTAAACCAGCCAAGGTGCATTCTTGCTTAGTCATATGGAAATTTGTCACAAAATTCCCAAAAGACTCAGGAAGGAACTGAAGCATCAAATCCATTTGCAATTGGAAATCCATGTTGAAGTCAAGATGTTCTAGCTGCTCAATCAGCCCAATCATCTTATGGAAATGATCCCCAACATTCTGTCCCTCAGACATCCTCATGCGGAATAGCTGCCTAGATATCTCATATCTAGCATTCCTGCTGTGCTCACCATACAACTCTTAAAGGTGAAGGAGGATCTCACTCGCACTTTGCATGTTCTCATGCTGCTTCTGTAACTCATTACTCGTAGAAGCAAGCATGTAACACTTGGCTCTCATATCATGCTCCTTCCACTAGTCCAAAGTTTCATGTTCCTCTTGTGTAGCCTCTGGAGGTAAGGGAGCAGGAACCTATGAGTCTAGAACATATCCAATATGTTTAAGGTTTATGATAAGTTTCAAATTTCTTAGCCAATCAGATAGATTAGGTCCTGTCAACCTATTGCGATCAAGTATGCTTGCAAGGATATTGGATGGTGGTGGTTGTTCTGTGCTCATTATTATCAGAAAATTAACTGCAGAAAATAACCAGATTAATTAGTAAATGTATCATGTAATTAACCAAAATGATTATGGTCTTTTAATCAAATTGGTCCTCCCACTAACTTAGCGAATCCTACACTTCCAAAGTAGAAAACGGAAATCCTAGTTGGATGGATTTCTAGTGGGTGATTGAATTCTTATAATTCTATTGGTCATCCTCAGGTGCATCCATTATTGGAATTACAATAAACTATAAGTGAGCAACTCCTTGCCCATCACATCTCATGTGAGGTTCATTCCTTTACCTAGCCCCTAATACTCAAAATCTCAGGTACATCCATTATTGACTTATCTTCCATTAGTTAAGTTGATCCCATTGAGCCAGTAATTATGCAAATAATTTTAATATCCTCAAGTACATCCAATATTGGCCACCAAACCATTTACATATTTACAACATCTCATGCTTAATAATTATTCTTAAGAAAATCTCTTAAATTAATGGCATCTCATGCAAGTATTTAAAATTTCTTAAAATAATTGCCTCAATGGAGGGCCCATGTTATAATTACTTTAATTATACCATTTCCAACTTAATCATTTGTTTGGAAGATTTTGTGGTCATCCTAATTACTATTAAGGTCTCACTTTGCACATTATCCAATTAGCATGCATATATCATATACTTGCGTACATTCCCATACTTCTCATGCATTCATGGATAATAATAAATATGGTATGATCATAGACTTTCTAAGGGATTCAATTCTGAGCCACTAAGAATTGAATCAGGGCATTTCTAGGTGCATTTCATTCATTCATATTATAAGAGTTACTGAATGAGTACATAATCAACACTTGATCTTGAATTCCTCCCACTGGTCCCACCAATGCTCTTGACCTCCTTTATCTTCTTGTAATCCAATTATATAGTAATCCTTGGCATACCAAGGCGAATTTACAAGAACTAAATAAATGAAATTACAAACCAAAAAAAAAATATGACAACCTTTATAATACATGCCCAAAATAAATTAAAATAAATTAATTAATTTACATCCCAAAGAAACATAAAAGAAAAAAATCCAATCACATTGGTCTTTTATAGTACATGATCATCCATCATGCATATCACTATTTAATAATTAAATAAAACATACATACTTAAATTAAATTGAATATTTCATATTCAACTTAAAAATTCAGATTTGAATATGATTCAAACAAATTTAAAAATTCAGATTTGAATTACATTCAAATAAATTTAAAAATTCAGATTTGAATCAAAATTTAATTGTGTGATTAAAACTCCTAATTAAACACTTTAATTAGTCATGGGCCTCATTATGGGTCTTGGAACCAAGCCCACAAACAAACCCAAATAGCCATGCACATGGTTGAAAGGATCAAACCATGCGCACCATGGTGTTCTTCCTCAAGCCGCCACCTTTGTTGGTCTAAACAGCAATGAAAAAATCATCTCATGATCAAATCACACAATTAAATCATATAATCAACAATCTAAATGGCAAATATAGTGGCTCTGATACCAATTGAAGGAGCGGAAGCATAAAAAATATAAGTTTAGATCATTGAATTCAAGAATTTTTCATCTACAGTCACATGCATCATGCAAGATTCATTTTTATCTATTTGATTTCAATGATAAACAACATATTAAAACTCTTTTAATATGTTTTTGGATCTACATTTGCTATTTAAGATTTTAGAATTAATAGATTAATTCATTAGAACCCTAGATTAGATCAAGAACAAGTGCACTAACCTTTTTGATGCACTGCAGAGTGTTTGACACCTTTAGGATGCTCCTAGGACACCAGATTCTAGCTTGTCCATACGAAGATCACCATTGGCAGCCCCTTGAAGAGCTTCTAAAGCTTTTCCAATCAATTAGAAAATCAGGTTTTGCCTTTTGAGAGATTACAGATATAAACAAGACACTAGAAACGATTTCTAGCATTTTTTTAATTTAAGAGATTGTTGTCTAATCTCTTTGAAATGATGAGAGATGAAGAAGAAGAGAAGGAGAGGCAGCCAAGGGTGGCAGCACCAAAGAGAGAACAGCAGCCTATAATTTTGTTCTTTCATCGTTACACTTATATAGCTAGGTCACCACATAAAACCCTTGCCACATGTCACCTTCTAATTGGCTCTAGGTTTAATTGACCCAATCACATTGTGCCAAGTGTCAAACCTTTATTTAATCTTGACTTTGATCATTTACATGATTAAAAGACATATGTCAAGCTTATGTATAGTGCCATGTGTCACCATCTCATGGTGCCACATGTCCCCCTGTGAAATGATCAAAATACTCTTGTGTCTTAATTTTGAGTTCTCAACCCAAAATAATTATTTCTCTTCTTCTAATTAATTTATATCAAATATAAATTAATTAATTAATCTTCATTAATTAATTTCTCATTAATTAAATTCATATTTAAACACTTTAAATATAAATTTAACTTATACTATACATTAAATAATCTAGATTTGGTTTCAAGCCACACTAGAGACTTTGCAATCTAATTGCAAACTAAACCTATTTAATTAATCAATTAAACTCTTTAATTAATTAATTAAATCATATTTAATTTGGTGATTACTTGTGTATGTGTGTGACTTACTAGGCTCATCACTAATTGGCAATGAGACATGATATCAACTCTTAATATCATCAGAACTCTTACTTACCATAAATGATTTCTCTAAATCATTTTATGCACCTCATAGACCATGGTTAATACCTAGCATAGCATGCCATGGCCACTCAATTAGTAATAAGGTTTACTTTAAATAAACCTATAATCATATGTTACCATGCACTAGAATCTCTCTGTTATAAAATCCCAATTCGAGCTGGAGTTATGGTTTATGTCAAACTACATTTGCTATGAATATTATGTTCTCTTTTAATTCCAGTTCTTGATTAAAAAGATTTTCTTATCAGAAACTCTTTTCTGAATAAATCTATCTGTCCTGGCCAGGAACTTGAAACATCAAGAACAATTAAATGAACATAGGATTTTATCCCTATTTACTTAAAGGAACAGATTCCATCTTGATCAACACCTACCTCTATATATAACTAGTAGGAGCCAACACATGCCCATATACCCATACACAGTACAAGTATGAAAGCAGTATCAAACTCAAACCACCTATATACAAGATAACTGTGCTATCTCAGGTCTAAAGATTATATGCACTGATATGATTTATGACAATGCATTGACAAGAGTAAACTCCATGTGCTTGTCATAAGTGTCACTGGTTCGACCTACTTATCATGAATAAGTGCCTATCATGTTTGTTATATATCATGAGACTCACCATTCCATCTTATTTACATCTCATATAAATAACTTGGGAACAAACATGATTACAATCTTTCTGGATAAGTCGTGTCCTTATTGTGAAGTATCATCGATTGTGAACCTATTTATAATACTTTGTGCTAGAAATACTGTCACTCATATTCTTAACAACCTAAGAATAGAATTTCTAACAAAATATCAAAAGACCTTTTCTATTACACATAAATATATTATGTAAATGGAAAAGTGAAAATGCCTTTTATTAATAAAATATGTACAAGATACATACTAAATGATATGCTCTAGGGCATACTACTAACATTCAGAGCATTTGAAAATAGTGGCAAAGACTATAATATTGGCTTGCTTCTGAGGTAATTCCAACAGCTTACCTGTCCGGTCCGAAAATACAGATCCGAGCGCTGGTGGAATTTTCGTGAAACAAAAGTACATATGCGAAGCCCACAACACTAGGAGTTAGAATATAATTTTTATTTAATTAAATAAGCTCATTAAAGGCTCAACAAAGCACTGCAAAGTTCATGGGATTCGTTGGATTCTCGGTGTTGAAAATTTTTGAAATTTATATCATCGTAAAGCTCTCGCTAAGTAGAGCACGCTAGTACTCTTAGAATCTCTATGGGATTCCCAGTTTGGAAGAAATTTAGCTCAAAAGTCAAAATGGGCTAAAACTTCCTGAGCTCAATTCGGAAAAATCGCTCGAAGAAAATTCATGTTCTTAGTATCTTTGGAATGCTCTTAAAGTGTAAAAAGTGATTGGGACTAAACCTGATTTGATTGCTGGCTAGATTTGCTGAATTTTGGTTGGGAAGATGAAGCATCACACTGCGTGTGAAGGGAGGTTTGGGGACATTTTTCTGACGATTCAGGCGATGGCTGGCAGTAGGGAGGCTTTCAGGTGAGGCACCAATGACTGGGGAAGGAAGGAGATGTAACACCCTTTACCCGATCTACAGTGTAGCCGAGCAAAGAATGCCACATTTTGTGTCGAAGCACCTTATCTTATCTTGCTTTATTCATTATTAATTTCAATCTCATTATTAATTAAATCATAATATTTAAATAAAGAAACCGCCAGAGTTTCTCCTGTTTTACTGGCATTTGACCTGTTAAAATAGTTACTTATTTAAATTTATCACAATAATAGACAATCTATAAATTTCATCTCAATTGATAATTTCCACTCATTTCTTCATGAAAATCCAAATCAACATTTCATACTCATTTCATCCATGAAGTTTACTAAATTCATTAATTTACATAATGTACAAATAAATGTACAAGTTATTATACAATTAAAAATTTACATTACAAACTTAATATTTAATTACAATGTACATAATTTCCCCATACTCAAACTCTTGCTTGTCCCCAAGCAAAATTTCATTAAAACTCATTTGGAAGGGAATAGAATCAGTCTTTGAAAACACAAAATCATTAATTCAAACCACCAACTTACCGCTAGCCACCAACATTCCAAATTTCCCACTAGCAAAGCACAAAGAATGAAGCAATCACTCTCAACAATTACCGAATAGCTAAGAATTAACCAATCAAACCAGGCAACAAATACCAAACAGCTACAAGAGTTAATTGTGCCTAAACAAACCTAAATGAAATAGAGAGCCAATGTGTCTCAAATAGATTGTGAGTAATGTATGGAAGATTATATTGCCAAACCCATATGCAAGCATAAAAGATCTAACTCCACTAATGTAATAAACATTTTTCAAAGAATCATTAGGTCTTTTTAAGGGTTGTAATGGGGGTCAAATAAGGTAAAATTGTGGTTAACAAAGAAAGGGAATAAGGAAAATAAAATATGAGAATAATATTAATCATAAAACTCAAAGTACATCCAATATTCTTCTTTTTTTTTTAATTTTTTTTAATTTTTTTATAATAATTTTTTTTTTCTATCAAGAGGAAAGAAATTCACAATGAATCTTAAGTGCTATCACAATTATTATATAAAGGAACTACTTTTTATACTCTTTTGATTTTGCATTTGTTCCTATTTTATGTCACACCCAAAATTACCTTTGGGATATTTTGGTGAATTTTTTTTTTTAAACTTTTCACAGTTACTCTAGCACTTTTCAAGATGTTTCAATCCTTCAAGTTTTTTTTTATTATTTTTTTATGTGCACTTAATTGCTAAAATATTATTCTCATAAATAGGTGGTAGTGTTTAGGTTTTATGGCAAGGTAAATGATTTGGGTTCCAAAGAAATTAGGGAATTAAGGTTCAAGGGGGTTTGCAAGAGTTGAAATGAAATTAAGGTAGGTTAAGGCTAAATATGAGGTTTAAAATATGAAGGAATGCCTAAATCATATTCTTATCAAATACAAGTTAAAAATTTCGCTTTGAAAGATCTAAGATGTTTGTTCTAGGAATGGTGAGACGACAATGACCATTTTCTTCCTTAAAGGCTTATTCAGACACTCAAAAACTCAAAATAACTAATCAGAATTTGCATACCTAGATGAATATATTAATTTTCAGATATTAAGTAAGAGAAAGAATAATGCTTAAGACTTTGTACCCAACTGGAAACTTCATTCCACTAACCATCTAAAGGCAAGTTAGATTGCTTGAATAAGCAACTTCTGGAATTCAAAGACTGGTTTAAGAATCTAAAAATTTTAAATGAATAAATGAAATGCATGAATCTATAAATATATAATCAACCTATATGCAACTAAGTATGCATAACTAAGTACATGAAGCTATATGCAGTATATATAAGTGAATATGTACAAGTATGAAGTAATGAATGAGTATGTCACTATATGCAAATGAAAAGGAAAAATAATTTTTGCAAAAAATTTACCCTCTCCCCCATACTCAGATTGGACATTGTCCTCAGTGTTAAAAGATTGTAAGGAATGGGATAATTTGGCTATAAATTCAATGGGCTCACTCAAATACTATGCAGAAAATAGGTGACTAATTCGTGCATAAAGAATGGATATGTAAGCCTAAAGTGGATAAAGGGTACCCTGTTTCATAAGTGGTAGCACAACTTGTGCTGAAAATGACACAAGCTGAGATAAGAATTGTTACCTCATTGAAAGTGCAGCCAATTTAATTAAATAAAATTTGGACAGCTGCTGCACTCATTGCAAAAGAAACAATGGAATGGAATCCATTAAAGCAATTAAACTCAAAAAGTTGAAATAGAGAGGTTAAGCTCAAAAATATAACCATGAGATATCCACTCATCAAGTGAAATTCCGAAGTAGCATATCAAAGCAAGTGAGCAAAGCATTAAAGATTCAAAAGAAAAATATACTTATGAGCAACTAAAAAAATACTGAATAAGCAAATGTTTCAAATAAAAGAAAAGCAACACAAGCAAAATATTAACTAAACAAGTCGCTAAAAATACTAATTAATTAAACAACTAAAATAAAGACATGAAATGCTTTTTTTTTATCATGGGTTAGTGGGCTTTTTTAGCATGGGGTTTGTTGCGGGCCCATCCTGGTGAATTGGGTTGTCAACTTGTAAAATCAAATAAACAACACAAGTTAGAACACAAGAATGGAGATTGTGCCGCAGGTTGTGAAATATTCTGCCCAAATTGCGCTCAGTGAACACAAGCTACAACACAACCAAAATCGATTGTGCCACAGGTTGTGAAATATTCTGCCCAAATTGCGCCCAGTGAACACAAGCTACGACACAACCAAAATCAATTGTGCTGCAGGTTGTGAAATATTCTACCCAAATTTGACAAAATTATATAGTACCTAAAAAATTGAAACAAATTAGATTTCAAGTGATTAGACCTTCATAACATGAATTCTAATTGCTCAACCTGCTATGTTCATCAAACACTCATAAAAAAAAATTTTCAAAGCACCAATTCACACATCCACATTTAAATAATTTTCTTTTTAAACCAAGATGTCAAAGTTTGAAAAAAAAAATTGCTCTTAAAATTAACACAAAGGGCAATGAGTCCTGCAAAATCCACTAGTAAATAATCAACAATAGAAAGATGAAAAGTATAAGTGAACAAATTTTAAAACTAAAATTTAAAGCTGAAATTTAAAACTAGAACTAAAACAGAATTTTTAATGCTCATTTGCTTGTAATGAATTGTATCCCATCTGCATAAGAAAATTAGAACAATGTCAAACTCTGAATAAAGAGTATAGAAAAACTTAAAACAAATATATGAAATAAATAAAAAATTAATGAAAAATTGTGGGTTATGCCCAGAAATGCTAAGTTTAGGTCTTTAGCTTGACCTTACTCAATCAAAATTTTATGGAGAATGAGAGAGATAGCAGGTTGCTATCCTCTCAATTGGCTCACCGAATGAATAATGCCTCAACCTTTGCCCATTTACCTTGAAATTATCAGATTTTTGACCAAAAATTTTCACAGTACCATGAGGGAAAACTTTCACAACTTTAAATGGACTTGACCATCTTGATTTTAATTTTCCTGGGAAAAATTTCAACCTTGAATTGAATAAGAGCACCAAATGTCCTTCTTTAAAGTCCTTTTTCTTGATATGCTTATCATGCCATTTTTTAGTTCTTTCTTTATAGATCCTAGCATTTTCATAAGCATCAAGTCTCAATTCTTCTAACTCATCAAGTTGCAAAAATCTTTTGTGTCCAGCAGCTTATAAATCAAAATTGATTGCTCTTATGGCCCAATAAGCTTTATGTTCTAACTCTATGGGCAAATGGCATGATTTCCCAAAAACTAACCTATAAGGTGTAGTTCCTATGGGGGTTTTAAACGCTGTTCTATATGCCCAAAGAGTGTCATCTAATTTAAGAGACTAATCTTTTCTAGACTTGTTGACAGTTTTCTCCAAGATTTGCTTAAGTTCTCTATTTGTGATTTCTACTTGGCCATTTGTTTGAGGGTGATATGGTGTGGCAATCCTATGCTTTACCCCATACTTTCTCATCAATTTTTCAAATTGGTGATTGCAAAAATGGTTGCCACCATCATTGATTATGGCACATGGGGCACCAAATCTGGTCAAAATAAATTTTTTCAGAAATTTCACCACAACTTTTGCATCATTGGTAGGTGTAGCAATAGATTCTACCCATTTAGATACATAGTCCACCCCTACCAAGACATATTTATTCCCATAAGAGGATGGAAATGGCCCCATGAAATCAATTCCCCACACATCAAACAATTCAACTTCTAATATGGATTGTTGGGGCATCTCATCTCTCTTGGAAATATTGCCTACCCTTTGACACCTATCACACTTGCTTACAAAGTCTCTCACATGTTTAAACATATTAGGCATATAGAAACCTGATGTCAAGACTTTTTCAATAGTTTGTGAGACACCACAATGACCACCATATTCAGAGGAATGACAATGGTAAATAACATCATTTATTTCTTCCTCTGGTATACATCTCCTAATTATTCCATCATTACATCTCCTAAATAAAAGAGGCTCTTCCCAAGAATAATATTTAACATCATGCAAGAATCTTTTCTTTTGCTGCCAAGATAAATCAGGTGGCAAAACACCACAAGACAAATAATTCACAATATCAGCAAACCATGGAAGTGCAGATTTCAACACATACAACTGCTCATTCATAAAAAACTCATTAATTGGCACAATATCATCATCTTTATTTTTCAGTTTTTATCCTAGAAAGGTGATCAGCCATCACATTCTCAACACCTTTTTTTATCTCTTATTTCTAAATTAAATTCTTAAAGTAACAAAATCCATCTAATCAACCTAGATTTAGCTTCTTTCTTGCTCATCAAATACCTTATTGCTACATGATCAGTGAAAACTATTACCTTTGAGTTGACCAAATAAGAATGGAACTTATTGAGCGCAAATACTACCGCAAAGAACTCCTTTTCAGTTGTAGCATAATTAACTTGAGCTTCATCAAGGGTTCGGCTTGCATAGTAAATGGCATAAGGTTTTCTATCTTTTTGTTGGCCAAGGACAGCTCTAACAGTAAACTCATTTGCATCACACATGATTTTGAATGGGAAAGTCGGGGGTTGCGTGATAGGAGCTGTTGTTAATGCCATCTTTAACTTGCAAAAAGCAACCATACAATCCTGATTAAAATAAAATTTAACATCATGATTCAAAAGATTTGTTAAGGGTTTAGCAAGTTTAGAAAAATCCTGAATAAATCGCCGGTATAATTTGGCATGTCCAAGAAAACTCCGTACTCCTTTGACAGTGGTTGGAGGGGGCATTTTTTCAATAATTTTTATTTTGGCTTTATCTACTTCTATTCCCCTGTTTGAGATCAAATGCCCTAAAACGATCCCCTCTTGGACCATAAAGTGGCATGTCTCCCAATTTAACACCAGATCATTATCAGCGCCCTCTGCAAGATTTTAGACAAATTAGTCAAGCATGAATCAAAATTAGTGCCATATACTAAAAAGTCATCCATGAAGACCTCCATAATTTCTTCAATAAAATCAGAAAAAAAGGCCATCATGCAACGTTGAAAGGTGGCAGGCGCATTACACAATCCGAATGGCATCCTTCGATAGGCAAAGGTGCCATAGGGACATGTAAGGGTTGTTTTTTCTTGGTCATCAGGATGGATTGGAATTTGAAAGAAACCAGAATATCCATCTAAGTAACAAAAGTAAGAATGCTTGGCTAATCTCTCTAACATTTGATCCATGAAAGGAAGGGGAAAATGGTATTTTCTTGTAGCATTATTCAACTTCCTATAGTCTATGCACATTCTCCAGCCTGTAACAGTTTTAGTGAGTATCAATTCATTATTCTCATTTTTAACAACTGTCACCCCACCTTTTTTTGGTACAACATGCACAAGAATCACCCACTCACTGTCAGAAATGGGGTAAATAATTCCAGCAGCTAGTAATTTCAGGATTTCCTTTTTCACAACATCCTTCATTATAGGATTCAATCTTCTTTGGTTTTCAATAGAAGGTTTACTATTTGGCTCTAGGAAAATCCTATGCATACAGACTGTTGGACTAATTCCCTTTATATCATCAATTGCATAACCCAAAACTCTCCTATATTCTCTCAAAACTCTCAACAATTTTTCATTCTCAATATCAGTCAAAGATGCATTAATTATAACAGGATATATTCCATTGGGTCCAAGAAAAGCATACCTAAGGTTGGAAGGAAGAGTTTTAAGATCTACCTTTGGGGCATCGTCTACCTTTAATGATGGTGGTTTAATCTCCAAAGTTTGCACTTCTTCAAGCTGAAAAATTGTGGCTTCAGGATGTGGTGGAAAGCTCTCCAAGTGTTGTGCAAAAGCAACTATGTTGTGATTGTCATCATCAATGCTCCTACCATGGACTAAGCAATTTTTAAGAGGGTCTTGTAGATAGCTTTTTTTGAAATGCTCTTGAACAATCTCATCAATAATGTCTACCCGCAAATAAGACTCAACTTCTTCATGTTTCCTTTTCATGGCTGGATTGATGTTGAATATCATTCGATCATCTCCCATTCTAAGTGTCAATTTCTCACCCTTTACATTAATTAATGCACCAGCTGTTGCCAAAAAGGGTCTTCCCAGTAAGATAGGAATTTTTGTGTCTTCTTCCATATCTAAAATAACAAAGTCCACCAGAATGTAGAATTTCCCAACCTTGATAGGCACATTTTCTAGAATGCCTTCTGGATACTTAATTGAATGGTCAGCCAATGAAAGATACATGTTTGTGGCCTTCAACTCTCCCATATTCAACTTCTCATATATTGAAAGAGGCATTAGGCTGATGCTAGCTCCAAGGTCACATAAGCCATTTGCCACACAATTATCACCTATATGACAAGGGATGGAAAACACACCCGGATCTTTGAGTTTGGGAGGTAACTTCTTCTGAATTATAGCACTGCATTGCTCTCCCAAGTTGATGGTGTCATAATCTTCTAGCCTTCTCTTGTTGGTAAGAATCTCCTTCAAAAACTTGGCATAACTTGGCATTTGGGATAGTGCCTCAGTGAATGGCACATTGATATGCAACTTCTTTAGCACTTCAAGGAATTTGCCAAATTGTTTGTCTAGCTTATGCTTGATGAATCTTTGGGGATAGGGAAGGGTGGTCTTGTAAGGCTCAGGTGGGATGTATGGTTTCTCTCCCTCATCTTGCTCACTTTTGCTTTCTTCTTCTTTTTCATTTTTCTTGCTCTCAATTGAATTTTCTTCTTTTATGCTTTCTTTTTCTTCTCTCTTATTTTCACTCTCTTGACCAACTTTCTTACCACTTCTCAAGGTCACAACTTTACATTGTTCATGAGGGTTTTGTGGTTGGCTAGGTAGTTTGCCATAGGATTTACTTCTTGATGAGCTTGTTTGTTGAGCCAATTGAGTCTCCAACATACGATTGTGGGTTTGTAATTGATCCATGGTTTGTCTCATGTGTTGCATTTCTTCCTCCAATTTGCTATTCATCTTGCTTTGTTCAGCAAAAAATTTCTCCATCATGCTTTCCAAGGTTGGCTTCAGTTCATGAGGTGGAAGGGATTGTTGTGCTCTTGCTTGATATCCAGGTTGTGGCTGCCTTGTGGGCTGAAATTGAGGCTGAAACTGAGGCCTATTCTGCTGCATATACTGCTGGTTATGAGCATAATTTGAGCTTTGACCTTGTTGAGCAAAAGTTGCTTGTGGTCTCCATGTTGAGTTGTTTACATTAGAGTAAGAATTTCCCATAGGTTTTTATTGATAACCTCCTGCATAAGCAGCTTGTTCTTGCAAATAATCATCGCCATAAGAAGAGTAATCAACTCCACAACTTTGGGTTCCGTTTGTGTAGGCAACTTGTTGCATAGTTGTAGGAGTTGAGGTTATTGCCTTTATGCAAAAATCACTAAGAAGCTGAGTCAACTGATCAAATCTTGCATTCATGTAGCTAACTGAGTCAAGTTCATAAATCCCAGCCTTTTTTGGCCCAAGTGCTCTAGGATTTCCCCACAAATGGGTACTATGAGCAATCTTCTCTAATAAATCATAGCATTCTTCACTTGTCATTCTCATGAAATCTCCTCCTGCTTGTGAATCAATTGTGTTTCTTATGGCTGGAGTAACTCTGGTGTAGAAATTCTGAACAATCATCCATTTGGGTATTTCATGATGAGGACATTGCCTTTCAAGCTCCTTAAATCTCATCCAAGATTCATACTAAGTTTCATCATCCCTTAGCTTAAAAGCTACCATCAAATTCCTCAAATCAGTGGTCTTCCCAGGTGGGAAAAACTGAGATAGAAAAGCTTGAGATAGCTGCTCCCAAGTAGCTATAGTAGCTTGTGGAAGTGAGTCATACCACTCTAATGCTGAATCTCAAAGAGAGAATGGAAAGAAGGTGAGCTGAATCACTTCATCTGAAACTCCAGGCTGTCTTTGTGTACCACATATCATCAAAATTTCTTCAAAAGAGAATGAGGATTTTCAAGTGGACTACCTCCAAATTGTGAATTCTGAACCATTTGAATAAGACTAGTCTTTAACTCAAATTGATTAGCTCCAATAATAGGTCTGTTATCTTTCACGTCTGCACATCTAGGAAAAGCATAATCTAACATGGATATTCTCTGAGGATCATTTTGATTAACAACTTCATTTTTCCTGTTTTACTCATTTCCTCCATTGTCTCCACCAATAGCTCTATTTTGATTCTTCATATTTTCAATTGTCTCCTCTTGCTCAAATCTTTGTTGTTCTTCTTTTTCTGCTTCCTTTCTTCTATTGTATTCCTTTTTGTTGGCTCAACAGAATTTTTCAATTTCAGGGTTGAACAACAATTCAGTATCACTTGTGCTTTTTGATCTCCTCATAAACAAGAAAAGTACCTGAAAAACACAAGGAACAACAGTGAAAATAAAAGAAAATAAAAATTCTAATCAGCTTAAAACAATTAAAATCCAACTTAAAAACAAATAATTCCCCGGCAACGCGCCAAAAACTTGATGTGCTTGTTATGAAAAAGCTTTCGCAAGTGCACGGGTCACAGTAGTATAGTTTTAAAAATAATATCGTTTTCACAGCGAATTGTGCTTAAATTGGAAATAAAAGGATAAGCTAATTAGAATGGTAAAATTTAAAGATATAAAATGAAATTTAAAATTTAAGATTGGTATTTGAGGAATTTAAGCTAAATCAAACAATTAACTAAATTAATTAAACTAGATTACCAAAATTTAAATTGAAATTGCTAATTATGAAATTGGGAGGAATTAAATCTAAATTCAATAAAAATTAAAGTGATTCTAGAGATAGGATTTTCAATATTGTTTGCATGTGGTTTATCCCCAATTTAGCCAAACACATGAGAATTACAATTTTGAGGGAAATCAATTCTTATTCTTTGAAACCTTTTTCAAGCATTTCAAAGTTGGTATTCATCAAATCAAACCCTGTTTTCATGGTATTTCAAACCTAACAAAAACCCAATTAAAGCTCTAATTGATTTTTGAAGGTCCTCTTAATCCTCTTAGCTTATCTCTAACACCAAGAAAACTAAGTTTATTGCAAGATTATCTATCCCAAACATTCACTTTTCAGTCCATCTGTCAAGGATTAAAACTTAACTTAATGAGGGCCCATTCATCAAGCAAGGCAACAAGCTCACAAGCAATAAATCAAAATGCAGCAAATCTCATTTAAATGACTAAATCAGTTCAAAAATCACAATACAAAGTAATATTTACAAACCCATCTCTAGAATCTCAAAGATCTACTCACAAATCATGATTTCAAGACAAACCCAAGTATAGAAATGAAGAAATAATGAAAATCTAAGCTAAGGAACAGAAAAACCCAGTACAATGATGAAGATTCTGTTGCTGGAGAGTTGCAGAAAACATCTTTTGCTGTTGCTACAAAATGGTCTCACGTGCTCCTCTTCGTCTCTCTCTTTCTTGCCAAAAATCTCTCCCTCTTTCTCCTTATGGAAAGAAGAGAAAAAAAAGCCTTTATATGGTTCAGAGGTCTATCCCAGAATGGGTAAAAAGGCAGAAGATTCTAGAGAAAGTGATGTATTAAATCAGAGGAACGAAAGTGCCACATCAGCCATCTTCAGTAAAATGACACAAGCTGAATCGGTTGTGTCGCGCCTTGTGTCACAGGTTGTGAAATAGTCTGCCCAAAAAAAAAATACTCATTTTTTTTTTTCATTTCTTTTATTTCTCTTTAACTTTACTTGATCATTATTTAGTTTATTTATGGCTTCTCACTCTAATTTAAGTGTGGTTCCAGACATTCTGGCTATCCGAATGGACATTAGTCATCGGAACAGTAGAATGTGCGGAACTACCTAAAGTGAGGGCATTACAGGGGAGGTGGTGGCTGGCGATGGGGAGGGGAGAGGAGAGAGAAAATGAGAGGAGAAGAGGGGCAACAGAAACGCGTGAGTGAGGGGAAGAAAAAGAAGAAATAGACTGGTTCGATTCGATCGGTCCGATTCGATCTAGTTTAAGTCAGCCGATTCGATTTAGGGTACCCAAAATTAAATTTTCACTTTGCCTTAGGACCTAAAACAAGACCCAAAAATTCTAAAAAAATTACCAAAAACTCAGAAAAATTTGTGAAATCCAAATATATTTTTAATTTTACCACATGGTCTTTAAATTAATTTTTTAAAAATTGATGAAATTTATTGTCTTAAGAAAATCAAACCCGATTTAAAAATCTAGAAAATTCCAATTCAATTTTCATAATATTTAATAAAATAAAATATTATAATTTACATATAAAATAATTATTTAAAAATTTAGGGTGTTACATTTTTTTTCCCTTACAGAAAATTCATCCTCGAATTTTGCATAAGGCAGAATAAGATACAAGATTACATATTAAATAAATACGAGTACTTGCTGCGCATACCCTACTCTGACTGCCAGGTGCATTCCTCTACTGATTGGCTCATCCATAAAACTTTAACCATAGGGATCTGCTTTGACCAAAGCTGTCTCATCTAATACTCCACTATGGCAACAGGCTGCTCCTCGAAGGTCAAATCCTCATTTAACTCCAGTGTGTCTGGCTGCAGCACGTGAGAAGGATCAAGAACATACTTTCTAAGCATCGAAATGTGGAATACTAGATGGACATGAGAAAGGCTTGGTGGTAACTCCAACTGGTAGGCAACTACTCTTACTCTGTCCGTGATCTCAAAAGGCCCTATGTATCGGGGTGCCAGCTTGCCTTTCTTTCCAAACCTCATGACCCTTTTCATAAGGGAGACCTTTAGGAATACTAAAGTTCAATTGTGCTCTAAGTGTCTCTTACAGCTTTCTTTAAAATCGAGAAGTAAACTAAGGCCCCCTGTCAGATATTAAGGAAGCATGAACTTCATGCAATCTGATTATTTCATGAATATATAGCCTGGTGTATTGGGCAATAAAATAGGTGGTCCACACAGGCAATGTATCGGGGTGCCAGCTTGCCTTTCTTTCCAAACCTCATGACCCTTTTCATAAGGGAGACCTTTAGGAATACTAAAGTTCAACTGTGCTCTAAGTGTCTCTTACAGCTTTCTTTAAAATCGAGAAGTGAACTAAGGCCCCCTGTCAGATATTATGGAAGCATGAACTTCATGCAATCTGATTATTTCATGAATATATAGCCTGGTGTATTGGGCAATAAAATAGGTGGTCCACACAGGCAAAAAGTGAGCCAACTTAGTCAGACAATCCACAATCACCCATATAAAATCATATCCCCGTATGGTACAAAGCAACCCAGTCATGAAGTCTATAGTAATCATTTCCCACTTTCATTCTAGAATGGGAATCTCCTGCAACTTTCCTAATGGCCTATAATGTTCAAACTTCACCTTTTGATAAGTTAAGTACTTGAATACAAAATCTGCTATGTCTCTTTTCATGCTATTCCACCAGTACCTATCTTTTACATCATGGTACATCTTGGTGCAGCCTGGGTGGACATTGTAAGGTGTATGGTGTGCCTCCTGCATAATCTCAAATCTGAGGTTGTCCACAGTAGGCATGCATACCCTGGAGCCTTACATAAGGGTACCATTTGTACCAAACCCAAATTCATAGTCTTCTCCTTACTATACCCTTTCCACAATCCTCATTAATTGAGGGTCCCTATGCAGTGAAACTCTAATCCTATCCCACAGGTCTGGCCTTACTTTAAAATGTGCCAAAAGTGCACCTACATCTATCATATCCAAGATCAGATCCTGATCCATCAACTCATGTATCTCTCAAATCAATGGTCTCCTTTCCACTAATATATGTGCTAGGCTGCTAGAAGATTTCCTACTCAAAGCATCTGCTACCACATTTGCCTTACTTGAGTGGTACTAGATGGTATAGTCATAGTCCTTCAGAAGCTCCATCCATCTTCTTTGCCTTAGATTTAAATCTTTCTGCTAGAAGATATACTTTAAACTCTTATAGTCTGTGTACATCTCGCACACCTCACCATACAGATAGTGCATCCAAATCTTTAATGCAAAAACTATAGTCACCATCGCTAGATCATGAGTGTGGTAGTTCTGCTCCTACCTATTTAACTGCCTTGAAGCATAAGCCACTACTTTACCATGTTGCATTAAGACACACCCCTACCCAACTTTGGAAGTATCATAGTACACCATATATCCTTCTCCACTTATAGGCAATGTTAACACAAGGGCTGTGATTAGGCATTCCTTAAACTTTTGAAAGCTTTCCTCACACTCGTCTGACCAGAAGAATGGGACATTCTTTCGAGTTAACTTGGTCAGAGGAGCTACTATCTTGGAGAAATTTTGCACAAAGTGCCTATAATAGCCTGCTAGGCCTAAAAAACTCCTCACCTCTGTGATTGTAGTAAGCCTAAGTCAATCAGTTACCACTTCAATTTTCTTAGGATCCACCTGAATTCCTTCATTAGAGACTGCATGTCCTAAGAATAAAATGCTTTTCAGCTAGAACTCACATTTTGAAAACTTAGCATACAGCTGATGTTCCTTTAGTGTTTGTAACACCATCCTCAGATGCCATGCATAGTCTTCCTCGATTTGAGAATATACCAAAATGTCATCTATGAATATAATGACAAAGTGATCTAAGAACGGCCTAAACACCCTGTTCATTAAGCCTATAAAGGCCGCTGGTGCATTAGTGAGTCCAAAAGACATCACCGAGAACTCATAATGACCATACCTAGTCTTAAACACTGTCTTTGGCACATCATCACCTCTGTTCCTCAGCTGGTGATAGCCCGATCGTAGGTCTATCTTTGAAAAGTATTTGGTCCCTTATAGCTGATCAAATAAGTCATCAATCCGAGAAAGTGGATATTTGTTCTTAATAGTCACTTTGTTCAGCTGTTTATAATCAATACACAACCTCAAAGATCCATCCTTCTTCCTCACAAACAGAACAGGAATACCTCAAGGTGAAGTGCTAAGCCAGATGAAACTCTTATCCAAAAGCTCTTGCAGCTACTCCTTCAATTTCTTTAACTCTGCTGGTGCCATCCTATAAGGTGGCATAGAAATGCGATTTGTACCTAGCACAATGTTTATGCAAAACTCTATCTCCTTATCTGGCAGCAACCCTAGAAGCTTCTTAGGAAATACATTCACAAATTCCCTAACAACAGGAACATGTTCCACATTGACACCTTTAACAGATGTGTCCCTTACTAGTACCAAATAACCCTGACATCCATGCCTCAACATCATCCTAGCGCTAATAGCTGACACTAAGTTGTACAAAGCTACGCTTCTATCAACATCAAAACTAAACTTTTCTACTCCAGGTATATGGAAATACACCTTTTTATTTCTATAATCTAATGTGGCATAATAAGTTGACAGCCAATCCACTCTTAATATTACATCAAAATCCATCACTAGTAAAGGAACCAAGTTTGTCAGGAGGATCTTTCCATTAACTACACTGGGCTACCTGAAAAAACCATACTTACATCTATGTTATCACTAAGAGGGGTAGCTACAGACAAGGGACACTCTATAGCTGTAGGATTCTTACCTAATCTTAAAGTGAACATAGGGAAAGCAAACAAGTGCGTAGCACCCGGGGCTATCAAAACATGTGCCTCAAAAGAACAAACTGGAAGAATACCTACCACCACTGCATTTGAAGCTTGAGCATCCTAGTGTGACACGGTGAAAACCCAAGCTTGACCTTTGCCCTGAGTTGTAGAACCCTGAAGTTGACTCCTGCCTCTAGATCTACCTCCAAAATCGCATCCTCCCTTACCATGGCTCTATTGGCCACTAAACTGGCTTCCCGCCATGCTGGAAGTACTAGTGTGTATCTAATGGGTTACATTAGCAACTAAACCTTGTGACCCCATCATGTGCTCACTGAACATGGGACATTTCCTGGCAAAGTGGCCCTACTAGCCACATCTGAAACACCCATTAGAGCTCACCAAGGAAAGCCCTGAGTGTACTCTTCCACACTATGTGCATGGGGCCGAGGAAGACCCTAAACCAGATTGAAAACTGTTATAGCCCAAACTCTGTCCACTAGTAGAACCATAGCTCGACCTAAACCCTCTAGCTCTATGTTTGAGGCCTGCTTTCTTATTCCCTTTGCTTTTTCCACTATGGTGACTCTAGCTGCAACCTCCCATGGTGCTTATATGTGGCATACTTGATGACCCTTTAGCTCTATTTTTCTTTGCTCTGCTTTTAACATCTCCTATATAACTAATTTCAATCTGTCGAGCTTGATCAACTACTACATCAAATGATTGGTCTGACAATATGGCCAAGTTTGCATACCTCCTGTCCAGCCCCTTCAAAAATCTCTTTACCTTCATGCTTTCTGTGGCCATTACAATAGTGGCATACTTGCGTAACTCCAACAACTCCGAAGCATGCTCATCCACTAATTTACAATTCTGTTTTAGGGCTTTAAAGGCCCATTACTTCTAATTTTTGAAACTTTTTAGCACAAACCTGTTTATAAATAGTTCAACAAACTATGCCCAAGATACCCCTCAATGCGAGGGAGCACATGATCTATCATCCACTGTCTAGGCATAGGTCCCATCGCATGCTGCACACATTCTATTAGTCTCCTGTCTGTTAACTGCAGCACCACTCTTGCCTATTTCCAAGAGTCTAGAAACTGATATGCATCATCTGTAGTATCATAAGTATCAGGGACTAACTTCTTGAAATTTATTATCTGTTTATAAGGTTTCACTTTCTATACTAAGGGTTGCTGCTGTTGTGGAGGGTAGACCATATACTACTCTATTATGTCAATGGTCCTCTGTAGACCAACTAGGGTAGTTGCCATTGGATCCATAGGACCCTGGGTCATAAAGGATTGTTCTTGTACTAGTGGTTACTGCTCATCTACTTGGGGCAGGTGCCTCATCTTTTGCCGATACTTCATCTGGCACTTCTCGTTCTGGTGCTGTGGCAGCTCTCTTACCTCTACACCTTTTTTTTCTAAAATTTAGCAACATTGGCCCACAAAAATCCAAAACAGTATACTAAGCATCTCTACAACTCATAATCACATACAGGTACAAAAAGCAGAAACTATATGCAAGGATGACAGTGCAAGGACGAATATGGATCCTATACTTTGCATGTGACTCTTAATAAAACTCCTTTTACATTCCCAAATACACTCTTTCCCAAGAACCTAGAGCCTAAGCTCTAATACCAACTTTGTCATGACTGAAAGTATGGGCTGGACTAGTACTAGAACTTGAGTCAACATAAGGCCCCCAAAGCCCATAGTAAGCCTAACTATTCTAAGCCCAAACTTAAGGCCCTTCATTGTAATCCAATTTCAAGAAGACAAATGAATAGAGTCTGACCATAAATTGGACTATCCAATAGGGAATTTTTAGCTCACCCGACCTGTAATTACAAAATATATCAATTTGGGAAGCTTAGCTCGCCCTCACAATCCTCAACATAGCAATTTAATCAAATGGGAGCTCAGCTCCCTTATCCAAGATAAAAACCAATCCCATATATCCACACATGCATAAATAATAGGTTTACAATTTCAAAATAAATAAACTATTGTAGTCTCAAGCTAAATAAAATACTTCTAGCACATGCGGAGCTCTAGATTTTTAATTAATGCTATGAAATATTGATATTACTACTAAGAGACCTGCAAAGAAGAAAACAGGTTAAGAAGAAGATCCTTCTGTAACTTGAAAAAATAGGGTGAACAGGAGTGAGCGTTGGACTCATAGAGTAAGATATTGATTTTAAATATAATTTCTATAACTACCTAAAACTAATGCATTTCTAAGGATGAAATACAACAAATACCAACATTTTCAATCAAATTCAAATAATATTTGCACAAAAAATAATTTGGAACACTCACACACTCGTATGTCACATTAACATATGTATACATATGGTAGCTGATTCCCTATACAACTCTCTTAATATAATGCCTGCCAGCAGATCAACTCAAAGCCGTACTCACCCTGACTTATCACAAAAAGGATTGAGCCCTGGTGAGACCAGCTCCAACTGATCTGCCCATCCTACCCATATCCAGTACCTCACGCACGGTAACATACACATACAGCTTCAATTTACCCTAAGGCGATACCCATATTGATTTCATTAAGAATGCAACACAAGGCGTGCCTATTAATAGCTATATACATATACTTATAAGTGATGCATGGGCATGCCTTGAATATATATAATATTGAAATCATAAATAAAATCAATATCTACTCATAGATTAACCAGAAGCTAATGTGGTGGCTGAGTGGAGGAGAATAGCTTACCTTGATTACCTAAATAATTCTATTATAAATTTATCAGTACTAACTTTAAAATAAGACTTTAAAGAGACAAAAGATGTCCTAATTTATGCCGAAAATCTGATAAAGTTTTCTCTGTACTTAGGACCTATCCAACCTGCAAAGTAGTTTAAATCACAATTCTCAAACTCACATCTCAACATCACATGGCCCCTCCTGGGCCCTCAAAACTAGACAAAACTCACATACTCAGAAAATTCAGTTAGAGTCTTTAAAACTGACATTCTACAAAAATCATTTAAACTAGCTCTAAAAATTCTACAGTTTTGCGCCGAGGTCCTTAACCATGCTATAAGGCTATTGCAAAAGGAATTATAATTTTTTAGTCATCTACAAGTATTTTATGGATTTTTATTCTCAACTCGACACTAGGTAAATACGGAAATTTAGAGTTCGGGTTTTCCTACGCCAATTCTGATGCTTCGAATGCGTCCAAAGCATCTAAAAATGGTGGTGAAGACTATAATATTGGCGTACTTTTAAGATAATTTTGACAGTCCGCCTGTCCGGTCCGAAAATGCAGATTTGAGCATTGGTAGAATTTTTGCAAAATAAAAGTATTTATGCGAAGCCCACAACACTAGGAGTTAGAATATAATTTTTATTTAATTAAATAAGCTCATTAAAGGCTCAAAAAAATATTGCGAAGTTCGTGGGACACATCGAATTCTTAGTATCAAAAAATTTTGAAATTTATATCACCACGAAGCTCTCACCGAGTATAGCATACTGGTACTCTCAGAATCTCCATGGGTTTTTTGGTTTGAGAGAAATTTAGCCCAAAAGTCAAAATGGGATAAAACTTTCCGAGCTCGATTCGGACAAACTACTAAATGAAAATTCGTGCTGTTAGTGCCTTTGGAAAGCTCTCGAAGTGTAGAAGGTGATTGGGACTGGATCCGATCCAATTGGTGGCCTGATTGGCCGAATTTTGGCCAGAAAGATCAAGTGTTGCGCTGCAAGTGAAGGGAGGTTTGGGCACATTTTTCTGGCGATCCAGGCAGTGGCCGGTAGCGAAGAGGCTTCCAGGTGAGGCGTTGACGATTAGGGAAGGGAGGCGAGGTGGTGGTCGGCGGTGGGGAGGGGAAAGGAGAGGGAAAATGAGAGGGAAAGAGGGACTGTAGAAACGCACGAGGAAGGGAAGAAAAAGAAGTGGACTTGTTCGATTCGATCAGTCCGATTCGATTCAATTTGAGTTGGTCGGTTCGATTTAAGATACCCAAATTGAATTTTTACTCTGCCTTGAGACACAAAACGAGGCTCGAAAATTTCAAAAAAATTACCAAAAACTCAAAAAAAATTTTGGAGTCCAAATATATTTTTAATTTTGTCATGTAGTCATTAAATTAATTTTTAAAAAATCGATGAAATTTATTGTCTCAAGAAAATCAAACTTGATTTAAAAATCGAAAAAATTCCAATTCAATTTCCATAATTTTTAATAAAATAAAATATTATAATTTACATATAAAATAATTATTTAAAAATTTGGAGTGTTACAAGATCATTTACTCGAATTGCATAAAGTATACTAGGTAATATCTATAAAAGATGGTAGAGTCACATTGGTCTTACTTAAGTGCTGAAGGAACGGAAGCGTGAAAAACACAAGTTTATACCATTGAATTCAAAAATTTTCACCTAGGGTCACATGCATCATGCAAGATTTATTTTTATCTATTTGATCTCGATGATAAACAACATATTAAAACTCTTTAAATATGTTTTTGGATATGTATTTGCCATTTAAGATTTTAAAATTAATCAGATTAATTTTAGAACCCTAGATTAAATCAAGAACGATTACACTAACCTCTTGATGTACTGCAGCGTGTCTGCGCCTTTGAGATTCGTCTTCAGGACACCAGATGTTGTCCCTCTAGCTTTTCCACACCAAGAACACCTATGGCAGCCCTTGAATAGCTTCTAAAGCTTTTTCTATTAATTAGAAATTCAAGTTCTGCCTTTTAAGAGATTAAAGATGTAAACAGGACATTAGAAACAATTTCTAGCGTTCTTAATTCAAGAGATTGATGGCTAATCTCTTTGAATTAATGAGAGATGAAGAAGAATAGAGGGAGGGCTGCAAAATGGCGTGACCAAGGAGTGTGGCTGCTGGTTGTATTTTATTTTCTCATAACAACACTTAAATAGCTAGGTTAACACATTAAACCCTTGCCACATGTCACCCTTTGATTAGCTCTAGGTTTAAGTGACCCAATCATATTGTGCCAAGTGTCAAACCTATATTTAATCTTGATTTTAATAATCTTACATGATTAAAAAAAAAATTTGGCAAGCTTATGTGTAATCCCATGTGTCACCATCTCATGGTGCCACGTGTCACACTGTGAAATGACCAAAATGCCCCTGTGTCTTAATTTTGAGTTCTTAACCCAAAATAATTATTTTCTTCTTCTAATTAATTTATATCAAATATAAATTAATTAATTAATCTCTATTAATTAATTTCTCATTAATTAAATTCATATTTAAATACTTTAAATATAAATTTAATTTATACTACACATCTAATAATCTAGATTTTATTTCAAGTCATGCTAGGGACTTTGCAATTTAATTGCAAACCAAACCTATTTAATTAATCAATTAAACTCTTTAATTAATTAATTAAATCATATTTAAATAGGTGATAACTTGTGTATGTGTGTGACTTACTAGGCTCATCACTAATTGGCAATGAGACATGATATCAACTCTTAATATCATTAGAACTCTTTCTTACCATAAATGATTTCTCTAAATCATTTTATGAACCTCATAGACCATGGTTAACACCTAGCATAGCATGCCATGGCCACCCAATTGGTGATAAGGTTTATCTTAAATGAACATATAATCATATGTTACCATGCACTAGAATCTCTCTATTACAAAATCCCAACTCAAGCTGGAGTCATGGTTTATGTTAAACTCCATTTGCTATGAATATTATGTTCTCTTTTAATTTCAGTTCTTGATTAAAAAGATTTTCTCATCAGAAACTCTTTTCTGAATAAATCTATCTGTCCTGGCCAGGAACTTGAAACATCAAGAAAAATTAAATCAACATAGGATTTTATCTCTATTTACTTAGAGGAACAGATTCCATCTTGATCAACACCTACCTCCACATATAACTAGTAGGAGCCAACACATGCCCATATACCCATACATAGTACAAGTATGAAAGCAGTATCAAACTCAAACTACCTATATACAAGATAATTGTGCTATCTCAGGTCTAAAGATTATATGCACTGATATGATTTATGACAAAACATTGACAAGAGTAAACTCCATGTGCTTGTCATAAGTGTCACTGGTTCGGCCTACTTATCATATTTATAAGTGCCTATCATGTTTGTTATATGGCATGAGACTCACCATTCCATCTTATTTATATCTCATATAAATAACTTGGGAACAAACATGAATACAATCTTTCTGGATAAGTCATGTCCTTATTATGAAGTATCCTCGATTGTGAACCTATTTATGATACTTTGTGCTAGAAATATTGTCACTCATATTCTTAACAACTTAAGAATAATATTTCTAACAAAATATCAATGGACCTTTTCTATTACACATACATATATTATGTAAACGGAAAAGTGGAAATGTCTTTTATTAATAAAAATATGTATAAGATACATACTAAATGATATGCTCTAGGGCATACTACTAACAATCTCCCACTAGCACTAGAGCCATTCATTACAATATCTTAGACCTATCTTCTCAAGATGTCGGTCTAATTGAGTCTGTGACATAGGCTTAGTGAATGGATCAGCTGGTTTTTCAGCTGATGTTATTTTTCTGCATGGCTATATCGCCTTGCCCAACTATATCTCTGATAATGTGGTAGTGCCTTTCTATGTGTTTGGATTTTGGGTGAGACCTTAGTTCCTTAGCCTGTATGACTGCTCCATTATTGTCACAGTGTAGTGGAACTGCTGACTCAATGGAAGGAACTACTGTAAGTTCTGTCACGAACTTCTTTATCCAACGACTTCCTTTGCGACATCGATGCGACAATATACTCGACCTCTGTAGTGGAATCTGCAGTCGTGCTCTATTTGGAACTCTTCCAACTGACTGCACCTCCATTACAAATGAACACATATCCAGAGGTAGACTTTCTATCATCGATATCTGATTGGAAATCAGAATCAGTATAACCATCCAATTGCAAGTCTCCACCTCCATAAATCAAGAATAAATCCTTAGTTCTTCTCAAGTACTTAAGGATATTCTTGACAGCTATCCAGTGTTCCAAACCTGGATTGGATTGATACCTGCTAGTCAAACTAACAGCATATGCGATATCCGGCCTAGTACACAACATTACATACATTAAACTTCCAATAGCCAAAGCATATGGAATCCTGGCCATCTTATCTCTTTCTTCAGGTGTCTTTGGAGACATCTCTTTAGAAAGATGGATACCATGTCTTACTGGTAACAATCCTCTCTTGGAATCAAGCATGTTAAACCTCTTTAACACCTTTTCCAAGTATAGACTTTGGGATAAACCAATTATTCTTTTCGCTCTATCTCTATAGATGCGAATCCCAAGAATATAGGTTGCCTCCCCTAAGTCTTTCATGGAGAATGTTTTTGACAACCATACCTTTATAGTCGTCAACATACTTGTGTCATTACCCATCAATAGTATGTCATCCACATATAAGACAAGGAAAGTGATAGCACTGTCACTAATCTTCTTATATACACATGGCTCATCCTCATTTTTGATAAAACCAAAGGATTTAATAGCTTCATCAAAATGGATGTTCCAACTCCTCGAAGCTTGTTTCAACCCATAAATGGATCGCTTTAGCTTGCATACCTTGGAACCATCTTGGGATTCAAAACCCCTAGGTTGTTCCATGAAAATGTTTTCTTCAATGTATCCATTGAGAAAAGCTGTTTTGACATCCATCTGCCAAATCTCATAATCATAGTATGCAGCTATTGCTAATAAAATCCTTATTGATTTAAGCATGGCAACAGGCGAGAAAGTCTCCTCATAGTCGATTCCTTGCCTTTGGCGAAACCCTTTCACTACTAGCCTTGCTTTATAGGTCTCTACCTTTCCATCAGAACCAATTTTCTTCTTGAAAACCCATTTGTTCCCTATAGGTACAATACCTTCAGGTGGGTCAACAAGATCCCAAACTTGATTCTTATACATGGAATCCATCTCGGATTTCATAGCATCAATCCATTTTGAAGAGTCTATATCTGATATAGCTTCTTCATAAGTAAGTGGATCATCTCCATGATCTACTTCTTCATGAGTAGACAACTCTTGTTCTTCTTCATGAAGAAAACCATATCTCACTGGTGGGTGAGATACCCTGGTTGTTCTACGAGAAACAGCTGTAGATGTTTCATCAATGGGTATAGGTTGATTAGATGGATCTATATCCATCTGATCTGTTGGTTGGTCAGAATTCTCCAATTCTAACTCTATTTGCCTTCCTTTGCCTCCCTCTTGAACAAACTGTTGTTCAAGAAATGTGGCATCTCTACTTATTACAACCTTTTGTGAAGTAGGCAAATAAAAATAATATCCAAAACTATCTTTTGGATATCCAACAAATCGACCTTTTTCTGATCTGATCTCCAATTTATCAATGTTCAGCCTTTTGATATAAGCTGAACAACCCCAAATCTTAACATGCTTAAGACTTGGTTTTCTTCCATGCCATATCTCATAAGGTGTGGAAGAAACTGATTTTGATGGAATCCTATTCAGAATATACAAAGCTGATTCTAATGCAAATCCCCAAAAGAAGATTGGCATATCAATATAGCTCATCATACTACGTACCATATCCAATAGGGTACGATTTCTCCTTTCAGATACACCATTCAGTTGTGGCGTTCCTAGAGGAGTCAGCTGAGAAACAATGCCATGCTCTCTCAAGTATTCATCAAATTCAGTACTCAAATATTCACCTCCACGATCTGATCGAAGAGCTTTAATACTTTTTCCTGTTTGATTTTCTACTTCAGATTTAAATTCCTTAAACTTTTCAAAGGATTCATGTTTGTATTTCATCAAATACAAATACCCAAATTTTGATTTATCATCAGTAAAGGTAATAAAATAATGAAAGCCCCCTCTAGCCATTTCTTTAAATGGACCACATACATCACTATGTATTAGCTCCAAAATATTTTCAGCTCTTAGCCCTTGTCCAACAAAGGGTGATCTAGTCATTTTGGTCTGAAGGCAAGATTCACAAGTTGGAGTAGGCTCAGAGCCCAATGAGGATAGAATCCCCATTTTCTCCAATTTTGCAATCCTATCTTCTGCAACATGACATAACCTTAAGTGCCAAATATATTTTGAACTTGAGTTGGTTTTCACCATGGCATTGTATTCTTTTAGATTGCTATACTCTGGCTAGTGGAAACACTTTCTTACTGGCAATGGAAACACTTTCCTGCTGGCAATGGAAACACTTTCCTGTTGCCTTTGTCAGCTTTGGTCTTCCCTTTCTGTTTAGCTATTTTCTTGGAAGGACTAGGAATCTGAAGTTTCTTTTTCTTATTGCCCTTCTTCTTGTTGGACTTTCCAGCAAAAGAAGATACAATCAAAGCTACCTCTTTTCTTTTATTGCCCGGCATATTCTTTTGGGCAATAACCAGCATGTTGAGTAAACCAGCTAAGGTGCATTCCTATTTAGTCATATGGAAATTTGTCACAAAATTCTCAAAAGACTCAGGAAGGGACTGAAGGATCAAATCCGTCTGTGGTTGGAAATCCATGTTGAAGTCAAGATGTTCCAACTGCTCAATCAGCCGAATCATCTTGTGGACATGATCCCCAACATTCTGTCCCTCAGACATCCTCATACGGAATAGCTGTCTAGATATCTCATACCTAGCATTCCTGCTGTGCTCACCATACAACTCTTGTAGGTGAAGGAGGATCTCACTTTCACTCTGCATGTTCTCATGTTGCTTCTGTAACTCATTACTCATGGAAGCAAGCATGTAACACTTAGCTCTCATATCATGCTCCTTCCACTTGTCCAAAGTTTCACGTTCTTCTTGTGTGGCCTCTGGAGGTAAGGGACCAGGAACATTTGAATCTAGAACATATCCTATATGTTCAAGGTTCAGGACAAGTTTCAAATTTCTTAGCCAATCAGACAGATTAGGTCCTGTCAACCTATTGTGATCAAGTATGCTTGCAAGGATATTGGATGGTGGTGGTTGTTTTGTGCTCATTTTTATCAGAAAATTAACTGCAAAAAATAACCAGATTAATTAGTAAATGTATCATGTAATTAACCAAAATGATTATGGTCTTTTAATCAAATTGGTCCTCCCACTAACTTAGCGAATCCTACACTTCCAAAGTAGAAAATGGAAATCCTAGTTGGATGGATTTCTAGTGGGTGATTGAATTCTTATAATTCTATTGATCATCCTCAGGTACATCCAATATTGGAATTACAATAAACTATAAGTGAGCAACTCCTTGCCCATCACATCTCATGTGAGGTTCAATCCTTTACCTAGCCCCTAATGCTCAAAATCTTAGGTACATCCATTATTGACTTATCTTGCATTAGTTAAGTTGATCCCATTGAGCCAGTAATTATGCAAATAATTTTAATGTCCTCAGGTACATCCAATATTGGCCACCAAACCATTTACATATTTAAAACATCTCATGCTTAACAATTATTCTTAAGAAAATCTCTTAAATTAATTGTATCTCATGCAACTATTTAAAACTTCTTAAAATAATTGCCCCAATGGAGGGCCTATGTTATAATTACTTTAATTATAGCATTTCCAACTTAATCATTTGTTTGGAAGATTTTATGGTCATTCTAATTACTATTAAGGTCTCACTTTGCACATTATCCAATTAGCATGCATATATCATATAATAGCATACATTCCCATACATCTCATACATTCATGGATAAGCAATAAATATGGTATGATCATGGACTTTCTAAGGGATTCAATTCTGAGCCACCAAGAATTGAATAAGGGCATTCCTAGGTGCATTTCATTCATTCATTTTACAAGAGTTGCTGAAGGAGTACATAATCAACACTTGATCTTGAATTCCTCCCACTGGTCCCACCAATGCTCTTGACCTCCTTGAACTTCTTGCAATCCAATATTACATGGTAATCCTTGGCATACCAAGGCGAATTTACAAGAACTTAAATAAATGAAATTACAACCCAAAAATTATTACAAACTTAATAATACGTGCCCAAAATAAATTAAAATAAATTAATTAATTTACAATCCCAAAGAAACATAAAAGAAATAAATTCAATCACATTGGTCTTTTATAGTCCATGATCATCCATCATGCATATCACTATTTAACAATTAAATAAAACATACATACATAAATTAAATTGAATATCTCATATTCAACTTAAAAATCCAGATTTGAATATGATTCAAATAAATTTAAAAATTCAGATTTGAATCTCATTCAAACAAATTTAAAAATTCAGATTTGAATCACATTCAAACAACTTTAAAAATTCAGATTTGAATCACATTCAAACATTTTTTAAAAAATCAGATTTGAATCACATTCAAATATTTTTTAAAAAATCAGATCTGAATTTTATTCAATCAATTTTAAAAAATCAGATTTAAATATGATTCAAACAATTTTAAAAATTCAGATTTGAATCACATTCAAACAACTTTTAAAATTCAGATTTGAATCACATTCAAACAATTTTTAAAATTCTGATTTGAATCATAATTTAATTGTGTGATAAAAATTCTAATTAAACAATTTAATTAGACATAAAATGGATCTTAGATCATACAACAATTGCACATTCACCATCCATTTACCTTTGCACACCATTGTGATGCATCAACCATGCGCACCATGGTGTTCATCATTTGTGCCGCCACCTTGACTTTGCAACCAGCAATAAACTTTTGATCTCATGATCAAACACACAATTAAATCATATAAACATCAATCTAAATGGCAAATATAGTGGCTCTGATACCAATTGAAGGAACAGAAGCGTGAAAAACACAAGTTTATACCATTGAATTCAAAAATTTTCACCTAGGGTCACATGCATCATGCAAGATTTATTTTTATCTATTTGATCTCAATGATAAACAACATATTAAAACTCTTTAAATATGTTTTTGGATCTGTATTTGTCATTTAAGATTTTAAAATTAATCAGATTATTTTTAGAACCCTAGATTAAATCAAGAACGATTACACTAACCTCTTGATGTACTGCAGCGTGTCTGCGCCTTTGAGATTCATCTTCAGGACACCAGATGTTGTCCCTCTAGCTTGTCCACACCAAGAACACCTATGGCAGCCCTTGAATAGCTTCTAAAGCTTTTTCTATTAATTAGAAATTCAAGTTCTGCCTTTTAAGAGATTAAAGATGTAAACAAGACATTAGAAACAATTTCTAGCGTTCTTAATTCAAGAGATTGATGGCTAATCTCTTTGAATTGATGAGAGATGAAGAAGAATAGAGGGAGGGCTGCAAAATGGCGTGACCAAGGAGTGTGGCTGCTGGTTGTATTTTATTTTCTCATAACAACACTTAAATAGCTAGGTTAACACATTAAACCCTTGCCACATGTCACCCTTTGATTAGCTCTAGGTTTAAGTGACCCAATCACATTGTGCCAAGTGTCAAACCTATATTTAATCTTGATTTTAATCATCTTACATGATTAAAAAAAAATTTGGCAAGCTTATGTGTAATCCCATGTGTCACCATCTCATGGTGCCACGTGTCTGTAATGAAATGACCAAAATGCCCACGTGTCTTAATTTTGAGTTCTTAACCCAAAATAATTATTTTCTTCTTCTAATTAATTTATATCAAATATAAATTAATTAATTAATCTCTATTAATTAATTTCTCATTAATTAAATTCATATTTAAACACTTTAAATATAAATTTAATTTATACTACACATCCAATAATCTAGATTTGGTTTCAAGTCATGCTAGGGACTTTGCAATTTAATTGCAAACCAAACCTATTTAATTAATCAATTAAACTCTTTAATTAATTAATTAAATCATATTTAAATAGGTGATAACTTGTGTATGTGTGTGACTTACTAGGCTCATCACTAATTGGCAATGAAACATGATATCAACTCTTAATATCATTAGAACTCTTTCTTACCATAAATGATTTCTCTAAATCATTTTATGAACCTCATAGACCATGGTTAACACCTAGCATAGCATGCCATGGCCACCCAATTAGTGATAAGGTTTACCTTAAATGAACCTATAATCATATGTTACCATGCACTAGAATCTCTCTATTACAAAATCCCAACTCAAGCTGGAGTCATGGTTTATGTCAAACTCCATTTGCTATGAATATTATGTTCTCTTTTAATTCCAGTTCTTGATTAAAAAGATTTTCTCATCAGAAACTCTTTTCTGAATAAATCTATTTGTCCTGGCCATGAACTTGAAACATCAAGAAAAATTAAATGAACATAGGATTTTATCTCTATTTACTTAGAGGAACAGATTCCATCTTGATCAACACCTATCTCCACATATAACTAGTAGGAGCCAACACATGCCCATATACCCATACATAGTACAAGTATGAAAGCAGTATCAAACTCAAACTACCTATATACAAGATAACTGTGCTATCTCAGGTCTAAAGATTATATGCACTGATATGATTTATGACAAAATATTGACAAGAGTAAACTCCATGTGCTTGTCATAAGTGTCACTGGTTCGGCCTACTTATCATATTTATAAGTGCCTATCATGTTTGTTATATGGCATGAGAATCACCATTCCATCTTATTTATATCTCATATAAATAACTTGGGAACAAACATGAATACAATCTTTCTGGATAAGTCATGTCCTTATTATGAAGTATCCTCGATTGTGAACCTATTTATGATACTTTGTGCTAGAAATATTGTCACTCATATTCTTAACAACTTAAGAATAATATTTCTAACAAAATATCAATGGACCTTTTCTATTACACATAAATATATTATGTAAACGGAAAAGTGAAAATGCCTTTTATTAATAAAAATATGTACAAGATATATACTAAATGATATGCTCTAGGGCATACTACTAACAAGTGCCACCTCCTTAGTCAACATTTTCTAGACATGTAATTTATACAATGTTAATAGAATCGAGTCCACTGGCAAGTACCATCTTGCCATATCACTACCATAGTATTAAGGATTTATGCCTTAAAGGCATAGATAGACAGGAGTCACCATCCGGATGATAACCGGGACATGTTCATTATTTCTTATAAGAGACATCAATTTTCAATAAGGTCGTGGATAGCACCTTACTCCTCGTAAAAGTTCCACAACCGTCATTACTATAGCCTAATGTCTAGGTTTGGGATTGTAGGTATACAAGAGAAAGGTGTTATGCACTGCTTACGACTGGTCTAACCTTATTAATTTGAGTGCTAGTTATCCAGTAATATTTCTAAAAGTCTTATTTATTATTTCTTCATTAAATCTCTTACCTAAGTTTGCAATTTCTAATCCTACATACAAAAACAATCCAAATAGGAGTTGTTATTTACAAACATTTTTTATACGCAAGTACTTTCTATCTATGAGATTACTAAATTAAATAAAGTGAAATTTACCGAATAACTAAAATTAATCTATTATTGTCAATTTAATTTACAAATATATTCAATTTACAAACAACCTTAAATTTCTTTATAACTATTTTATTTATGTATCAAGTTACCCTAAGGATAATTAAACTAATTAAATTATGTACATGTGTAATTTATTATAATAAATACATCAAGGTCTCAAACAATTATGTCCTAAAAATATTTATTTCTAATATGTTAATTTATTTTATTTCTTATCAAATATTTAATTACATTTAATTTACATGCCAAAATTGATTTTTTTATGCAAACAAGATTTAATTTTAATTTACCTAATATTTATTTAATTAAATTTCATGCACAAGTGGGTTAGAGATACAAATAAAATTGATTTTATTATTTACCAAGTAAATCCTATTATAGCTACACATCACATACAAATTTGTTATTCAAGAAAGTTTAAGGCGCATTTATCTTTTAATTATTGTAGTTGTCATTGGGGCAAACTAACATTAAAGAAGGGTCTTGTCTTTTAGTATGACAAGTTTATCTTTGTCTTACTCTCTTGAAGTTCCATGCAAAGACCCATTTTTCGCACATACCTTAGGGCTATGTACCAATTTTATGTATAATATGAAATAAATTAATAACAAATTACATTGAAATTTAACAGTAATCCCCTAAGTTGTTTAGACTTATATTTGATTAAAACTACTCAATGGCCAAAAGTCTTCTAACTTAATCATAACATTTAATAACACGATATCACATCATGCATAATATTAAAAATAAATCAAAATACAATTTAAGGCATGAAAACAAAAAATTATAAATCAATATAAAATTTTCATATTTGAGCATATTTATAGTGTTTTTGTAATTGAATTTCTAAAATTAGTTGAATAAGTATAAAAAATTATACAAAAATTCCAGAAGTATGCCAAAACATCATATCAAAATAAAAAATTATTAATTAGTATAAAATCTCTATCAAATAATTTACAAAAATCATAGTTCATCACTGTTATGCATTAAATACAGATTTGCACTACTTTTTTTTTTTAAAAAATTAATGCATCTCACAAACCATAAAAGATATTTATATAAAACTAATGGGAAAAATTAGAAAAGTTCTTGAATTTAATTTTAGACCCAAAAAAAAAAAAAAGATGAAAAACTAATGGAGATATGAACCTTGAAATTTGATTATACTGTAAATCGTGATTTGCATATACCCTAAATTTAGAGAATCATAACTTACTCAATTTAACAGCTTTTTTCATGATTCTTAAGGTTAAAATTATTAGAATGTCATGAATATTACAAATATAATTTTGATACAATTTTTACATAAGCATAAATACATGAAAATTAATTAAAGCAAAGTGACAAAAATAAGAACATATGCAGAATTCTCGTCACCCTCAAATTTATCGCATATACATGTAAATTATGAAAAAACAACACTAACTCAAGGCATATAAATATAAAACAACTATAGTATGGCTTGAATCTTGAACAAAAAGATATTAAAAACCCTCGTCTTGATTAAATCTAAAAAACTATTCTTGAGCTAAAAAAAGAAAGAAAAGAAAATAGAGAGAAGGAAAAGAGAAATTTAGAGAGAGCTTTAAGAGCTGATCTCTCAGTGTGTTTCCTTCATCTCCATGGTGGGGTATTTATAGGGTTTTGGGTATAGAATTGTGATACAATTGAAAGACTTATCGATAGAGTTTAGGAAGAGATAAAACAAAAGATAAAATAACAAAAAAGAATTTTAGTGACAAAAAAAAGAGAGAGAACTAATTGGTGGGAGAAAGAAAGAAATGGATCCTATTGGTGGGAGAGAGAGTGAGAGAGGTTGTGTGGGAGAGGGAGAGTGAGGAAGCAAGAGATTGTATGGAAGAGGGAGAGTGAGGAAGGTAGAGGTTGTATGGGAGAGGGATAGTGAGGAAGGAAGAGATTGTATGGGATAAGGATATGAGGGAGAGAGATAAAGATAGAGATAAAATTTTCTTTAGTAAAAAATATTTTAAGTGAGCTTTTTTATTTAATTAAAATATCTATTTAGATTTTATTGGGCTCATAAAGCGCAATTAGACTTAGTTAAGTTTTTTTAATAAAATAAATTCCCATCATTAAATTTAAATAAAATAAATTTTATTTAAATTTAATTTATCATTTTTTGCTCTTCAAAAATTTTTTCTGCAATCATGTCATATATATAATTATTTTATTTTTAATATCCTTAAATATACCTCACAGTCATTTAATTTTTTTCATCATTGGATTTTCATGACCTCAGCACAAATGCTCATGAGGTCACAAAAATAGAGATATACACTTATAAATGATTTTTCTTTTTGAGATATAAAAAATAAATTTCATATGATTATTAATAACATTACATGATTTCTTTAAAAAAAAAAACACTACATAAATATTGAGTGCACTTAATAATCTCATACTATTAATTTCATTAATCCAATTTACTCCAAGTTCAATTTAGCACGCATTCCGCTTCATAACATCATAAAGACCGTGAAATCCACAAACACATTTCGATGGGTATGTGAATTAAATACTAGATTTGATTGTATTGCCAATGTCAATGACAAATCGGTATCTAACATCAGCTTTCAGCATGCGCTCCATTGCAGTGTTCACATACTCCACTGGGATCACTTCAATATCTGATGTTATGCCGTGTTTGGCTGCAAAATCAACCATTTCTTGTGTCTCCTTCATTCCCCCAATGCAACTACCACCCACTACCTTCCTCCCTGCACTCATTCAATTATTAACTATTAGTTTTTATTACGTAAATTATGAGTGAGAACTGAGTAGAGAGAAATCGTCAATTCATTACCCATTAACAAGGGAAAGGCAGGCAGCTCAAATGGCTTCTCTGGTGCACCAACCAAAATTAGTTTTCCATGGGACTTCAATAGACCAGTCAAAGGCAGAAGAGGGTGACTTGCAGACACTGTATCAATTATTCCGTCCATCGTACCCGTTGCAGCCTTTTAATAAAAGAAGCAATTTTTAATAAGAATGATATTAGAATAAGCAAAAGTCAATGTAAAGTATACAAGTTTATACCTGGATTTGATCTTGGTCACGGCTAACCAAAAATGAATCGGCACTAAGACGCTTAATAGCCTCCTGCTTCTTGTTAGGTGAGGTGCTGATCACAGTAACCTTGGCACCCATAGCCTTGGCAAATTTCACTGCCATGTGACCAAGCCCTCCAAGGCCAACTACGCCTACATGGAATCCAGGTTTGTCGAGTCCATAATATTTCAAGGGGCTGTATACTGTGATCCCAGCACAAAGGAGAGGAGCAGTTGCATCAAGAGGCAGGCTATCTGGAATACGAACAACGAAGTGCTCATCAGCAACCATGATATCGGAGTAGCCGCCGTAAGTGATGGTTCCATCGTAGTACTTGGCAGAATAGGTGAGTATCATTTGTGAGCAATAATTTTCAAGATCGTTTGTGCAATTATCGCAGGAGTAGCATGATCCCACCATGCAGCCCACACCCACTTTATGTCCCACCTTGAATTTTTCCACCTTGCTCCCCACCTCTGTCACCACTCCCACAATCTCATGCCTGCATTTCCATGTCAATTCAGTGTACCAACTACACAGAAGCAGTATATTGCTAATGATGTTACTCTAATATATATATTATCAACATATATACCCAGGAACGAGAGGGTAAGTGGAATTGCCCCATTCATTCTTGATCATGTGAAGGTCCGAGTGGCACATCCCACAATACAGGACCTTAAAAGAAACATCTTTCTCTCCTGTTGCTCTGTACAAACACATATTTCTATTAGAATCAAGAACTGCTTATAGTTTTTATTCTCAGGGCTTCAAGTTAAAAACATTTATGGAATATAAGAAGAAAAAGAATTGAACCTCCTGGAGAATTTGAAGGGAGAGAGGACCCCAGATTGGTCTCTAGCTGCCCATCCGAATGCCACTTTGGGATGCTCTTCCTCTGGCAATTTGTCTGCCATTTTCTCCTTTACAAACTCTAAGGCCTGAATCTTTTGTTGATGGGTGAGAGTGATACCTGCCAGTCTATATATAGTGGTAGTTGGATCTTGGAAGGTACTTGCTTAGCCTTGAGTGATATACGTATTAGGTAAGCTTTGTTTTTATCCTTGATGAGTTATAGTTACAGGTGTTAGCCGACTAAAACGTGTGAGAGAAAGAAGAAAGGGAAAATTTTTTTCTATCTTGTGGGTTCTCATTCACGTGGCCTTTGTCTTTAGATACATAAATCTTACCTTTTTAAAATTATTAAAAATAATTAAATTTTTATATCTAAAAAAATACTATTTTTTATTTATACCAATATATATAATAATTTTCTATTTTTTTTTACTATTTACAATCTTTGAAATCGCATTTAATTCTCTTTATTTAACATTTAATAAATTAAAATTATATTATACTGTCATAATTCAAATTAGTTTGTTTATTTATAATTTAATGACATTTAAATAATAGATGTGATTTATAATTTATATTTTATTTACATCTGTTGCACTACAAAACCTAATTTTTTCAAAATTAATTATAGAAATTTTAAAAATAAAATTTACTTTCGTTTATAGTTATAGTCTAGTCTATAAAGTGGCCAAGTGCATGTGTGAATTTAATTGGAAAAACAAAAGTTAATTTACTGTCTTCTTGACTTATTCCCTCTTGTGGATCATAGGAACATGGAGGTCCTAAGGACGGAGGATGTATGATTCGTGGAAGTAATATCGACCACAACCCAAAAAAGTTAAACTAGTTTATGTCTTCTTTTAAATAAAAATTTTCATAATATCATATTATATAATTATAAAAATTAACTTTTAATAACAGATTTTAATTTATTGCTGAAACTTTCATTGCTAAAGTATCAATAATAGATTAATAAAATATAAGCGATGGATTTATTGATTATTTATCGTTAATTGATTATTCATCGTTAATCAATATTTTTATTACAAAATTTTGATCCATTGTTAAATTTGCCTCTTATATTTGCATTTTCTTATACTGCAAGTAATTAAAAATTATGAAGTGCTTAACTTTACTTTATTAAATTCAGATTCAAACGCTATTCTTTTAATTTTTCTACTAAAAAATTAAAGATTACAAAATGATTTAAATGTTATAGAAAATAAATTTAATTATCATTCTAATATATTTTCAATTAATTTGAAAGAATACAAATTAAAACAATGAATAGTGAAATGTGAAACCAAATTCATAAAAGCAAAATACACTCTCAATTGCAATTACATTGAAAATAATTGAATATATTTTTATTTATTATGAGATTTATATACATAAAAATTAATTTTTCTATTTATATACAAAAAAAAAATAATTTTCTATCTTTTCATAGTTGGATTCTATGATTAGAATTTGTATATTACTTTATTTTCCCTTATTTTTTTCTTATTATCTAGGCAATATTATCTTTTTTTTTGCCCCTATTGTTTAGCAATTTCTTTTTCACTTAACATGGTAAATTGATACGTACATGCATAGCTCTGAATCAGAAAACTTTGAAAAAAGAGTTCAATTGTTTCATAATTTCCCCACGAGGATCACATGCACATGCCGATACAAAAAAGAGGTACAAGAAATTCCTGGCAATGTTCACATAGTCAACCGCGATAACATCAATCTATTCTTTCTTGGGTATCCTTCATTCCGCCGGTAAAATTCACGTGAAGTTACTCAAATTTCATTATGAAATTTTATTTTATTTTTATAAAATTTATTAAATTTTAATTTAATATCATAAAACTCATTGTGATTGGAAATTAAAAATTTTCAAGTTGATTTATTGATTTATAAAATATTTTATAAAAAAAATTATCTTATTTTATTAATTTTTTTAAAAAAAAAAGATACATAAAACATATTGAGTTACACCTTTCGTCATTTAACCCTTTCCCATTCTCTTTCTTCTTTACCAGCAACAACTAATTAGGTAATTTTATTTGTAAAATAATTGACAAGTCAATAAATTAATAAAAATACTTTTAATTTTTAATTACAGTAACTTTTATAAAATTAAATTAAAATTTAATGAGTTTTATGAAAGAAATTAAAATTCAGTGACTTTCAGAAAAATACTTGTAAAATTAAATAATGGCGAATGATAATTATCCCTCCAGTTAGTTAATGGCAACGAGATAACTTGAAAGTGAGGATCACTTCTCCATTCCTGTTCCATAGGAGTTTGAGATTAGGGCGGATTTTCCTATGGGTATTTTTTTTCTTTTTTTTTTTTAATTTTAATTTATTATTATATAATATAAATTTATTTTTCAAAAATAAATTAGAAATTCAAAATATGAAATTTAAACATTTTTTTTATTATATATTTATATCCTTTGTGTTAAAATTATAATATTTAAATACATAAATACATAGAAATAAATTACTTTTAATAAAAATAATAATATATTATTATATAGGGCAAGTTATGAAGATTTAGGATGAAAAGAAATTCTCACCATCTCCATCCCGGATAATATATATATGAATCAGAAATATTTGCCTAGCCTAACGTAGTTTAACTTGATCTAATAGTTAAATGCATATTATTTACTTAACAAACTCTAATTGAGTGTCTACTTCTCCAATTCCTAAAAAAATAAAAAATTCATTCATTGCATGTTTTTACCATGAGGATCACATTCACAAGTGGATAAAAAAGGGTACAAGAAATTCACGGTAGTGTTCACATATTCAATTGGGATAACATCAATCTATCATTTTCCTTTTCAAAGTGGGTCTCCTTCATTCCTCCGATTAGAGGCGTGTGATTTACAAGAAGTGAAATTGGAAACGAACTTTTCAATTCTTTTACTTTTGTGGAATTGAAATGGGAACAAAATTTTGATTTGATTTTGGTTCAATTTTAAATATTTTCGGTTTTAGTTTTGGTTATAGTTTCAGTTCTGATTTCAATTCTCAATTTTTACAATCAAAATTATAATATTATGGTGCTTCTTTAAAAAAATAAAAATAATTATAAATTTATAACATTAAAAGACTAATAAAAATATTAGTACTAACATTCGAATAATAACACTATCAAATAAAATATCAACAAAGTAGTATAAAAATAAAGGCTTATTAAAAAAAATGTTAATCAAATTAATAATCCTCACATAAAAAAATTATAATTTAGCACTGAACATTCATAATAAGTTATATAATATTTAGCCTAAATATAGATAACACCAAACCAACAAGTATAATATAAGTCAAGCTTTTATTGCAATATTTTCCATTCTAGTAGTTGAACTCCAATAAGCTTTCAAGTTCCAAGCCTTCCTCCAATATGATAGCACCTTTATTTTCATACAATTAATTTCATTACATGTAAAAAAAAGTTAGAAAAAAAAATTGTTATTAAAAAACCAAAAAAAATAATAAAATTAACATCTAAATAGCAATACTACCATAAAAAATATATTATACATGTAATCCCTAATAAGTATATTATATTATTTTTGACCTATTTCTTAATATATAGAAATTAGAAGATATATATATATATATATATAGCACTGAAAGAAAATTGAAAAATAAAGACAAGAAAATTAGATATGCAAGGGAAAAAGTCCTAAATTTTAATTTTTCGTGATGTTTTATTAAAATTGTCTTTTAAAAAGGAAATAAAATTTTCGTCTTTTTCCGTCATGCATTTTTAGATGAAACTATACATTAAGAGATGAATTTTTTATGTTTCTCAAAAAATTTTTACTAGTTATGATTAAAAAATCATTTGTAATGGTTATTTATTTAAAGATAATTTATAAAAACGACACCAAAAAAATTATAAGTCCAGCCATTTTATTTCCAAGGGGCGGCAATTTTTTTACAAAATCGCCACTGACAACTTTAAAATAATAAATAAATGATTATTAAATAAGTAAAAAATAATAATAAAAATCACCATGACACTAACTCAGATCGAGTAAAGAGTGAAGAGAGGATCTCTGCATTTCCAGATCTAACACTGTCAAGATTTAAAGATCTCAAAGTTTTAGAGCTATATCCACAATGAATTTCATATTTGGTTCCTAAGGATGTTCTTGAAGATGCTTTCGATGAATATTTGACTTCATTGTGTTTGGTTGTGTCATCCGCGAGTATTTGGGTTGCTCTATGCAATCTTTTACTCTTCGTTTCTTTTATAGTTTACCAGAATAATTAATGGCAAAAGGTCTATTTTGGCCCTTAAAATATGAACTAATAGTTATACAAGTATTTAACCTTTTTAAAGGTCTGAATAAGTCCTTTAAAAAAAAGATTAAATAAATCTTTTAAATTTTAAAAAAATATTATCAAATAAGTCTTTTAAATTTTAAAAATAAGTCAAATAAACTCTTTTATTATTTTAGGATAAATAAGCCTTTTTAACTTTTAAAAATAGATCAATGAGACTGTTCCATAACTTGCCTTCAATTCTGTTAGATTTTTTACTCAAAACCCTAGTGAATTTGAAGAGATTTTTTCCTAATTTGATTGGAAAAATATTCCTTAATAGTACAGAGAATTCTTTTCTAATAGAGTAAAACTCTCATTTTAATGTTATTTCTAAATTGAGTAAAACTACTAATTAGATTAGGATTAAGGGAATTTCTAAATTGAGTAAAACTACTAATTAGATTAGGATTAAGGGAATTGATAATATAAATAGAAGAATGGTAAAAAGATTATTTGACATGGAGAGTGGCTTTGCCAATTGAAAAGAGTAGCTTTTAGATCGTGGTGTGGGGCTATCGCCTATTGTAGAGAGAGAGTTCCCAAATTGTTGAGGGTTAGGCTTTGCCAATTGAAAAGAGTAGCTTTTAGATCGTGGTGTGGGGCTATCGCCTATTGTAGAGAGAGAGTTCCCAAATTGTTGAGGGTTAGGCTCTGCCAATTGATGATGGGCTCTTGTTCATTGCAACCCTATGAAGGGAAAGAGAATTTGGATTAAAGTGGAGAAAGGGCATAATCCATGAGGAAGGGATTATAGCCCATTATAGTTGAGGATACCCTTTTTATTATAGTAGTTAAAGTAGTAAATATATTAGGTTATATCTAAAGGAGACTGAGAGGATTAACTACTATATTTACTATGAGTAGTTTGAAGTAAGGGTTCTCATGGGTGTAATTGGGTTAATGTGCAGTGTAGTTTTAAACTTATAATGATGATTTATTTTTATTAATAGTAGAAGATGGCATGCCCATGGATGTAGCCCAATGTGGAGATGGTGAATCACGTAAATATTAGTATTTTATATATTTGCTTTATTTTTTTATAGTTTACACACTTTCGCGGTGCACAACAATTGGTATTAGAGCTTGGGGATGATCATGGTGAGTTTGGTTAAAGGTGGAGTATTACCACATGTAAAAAGATGCAAATGCAACAATGGTGATGGTAGAGAGTTGAAATTAAGGTGGAGCTCTTAATGAGAAATCAATATGGTTTTAGGACGCGATGATTTTTTGAAGAAAGAAATAAGTTACACCCAAAATAAAAATTGAGGAGATTTATTATTTAAAGGGTTCAAGCTCAAGCATGAAGAATTGATGATTTGATAACACCCAAGAATATCAAGGTATGGTTGATGGATTTTGGGTCAAGATGGAGATTGTTAGATTTATGACTAAAAATCCTAATGAGATTTGAAGAGACTTTTTTCTAATTTAAGTGAGAGAAATATTCCTCAATACAATGGAGGATTATTTCCTAGATGGAGTTAAACTCTCATTTGAATGTTATTCTTAAATTGAGTGAGACTTCTAATTAGATTAGGATTAAGAGAATTAATATTATAAATAGAAGAATAGTGAAAAAGTTATTTGACTTTTTTCATGGAGTATGGCTTTGCCAATTGAAAATAGTAGCTTTCATATCATGGTATTGGGCTATCACCCATTGTAAAAAGGGAGTTTGCCAATTGCTGAGGATCTAGCTCTGCCCATTGATGATGGGCTCTTATCCATTGCAGTTCTATGAAGGGAAAGAGACTTTGGCCTAAGGTGGAGAAAGGGCATAAACTAAGAGGAAGGGATTATAGCACATTATAGTTGAAGACACCATTTGTAGTGTAGTAGATAAAGTATTAAATATATTGGGCTATGTCTAGAAGAGACTAAGAGGACTAACTAATATATTTACTATTAATAGTTTGATGTGAGGGTTCTCTTGGGTATAATTGGATTAATGGGTAGTATAGTTTTGAGCTTGTAATGATGATTTATTTTTATTAATAATGGAAGATGGCAAGCCCATGGATATAGCCCTATATAAAGAGGGTGAATCATGTAAATATTAGTATTTTGAGTATTTACTTTTTTTTTGTAACACCCCTATTTGTATAGCCTAGTATATTTCACTGTTCTGGTGACCAGTGTCGGTCCGGACAATTAAGGGGATTAGAACCATACTTAAGACAACTAGAGAAGCCATAAATACAAATAATTAGGAATGTTTAATTAGTTAACTATAAATAAGAAAAACAGAACATAAGAGGTTAAACGAGCCGAGAGTCACAGCGATGAGTGACCTCCTCGGGAACGACTGTGAAGTCGTTTTAAACTCAAATTTCGAACCGTAAAATGTGACGCTGCGGTCCTTAGGACCCTTATAAACACAGTGGAAAAGAGAAAATCACGAAAAAGAACTGTTAAGCCAGTCAAATAATTAGGTCAGGGAGCCGGAAGAAATATGGAATTATTTACAAACCGGGATGAACCGGAGAGGGGCAATTTGGTCAATTGACCCCGAGAGCTGACTTCTGACCTAACTGTCAAATAAAAATGGAGAAAAGAAAATTTCGAAATCGAGAATTAAATTAAAGAACTAATAAAAAAATTAAAAAAAAAAGAAAGGAAATGAAAAAGGTGTAGGAAGATGACATCATGCATGACATCATGCATGATGTCATAAATCCTATAATTAATAAATTAAATTAAATTGATTTTTGGTCTTTCATAAGACATAAAAGGATGAAAAAGAAAAAGAAAATTTAAAAAGTTATTACATTATGCTTATCTCACCTTTATGACATCATAATTAATTTTTTTTTATTTCCCACCAATATTGACCAAGTCAAAAATTGTTTAAAGAAGACAAAGAAAAAAAAAAAAAAGGAAATTTTTTCTATTTTGCTCTTCTTCCTTACGTGAGTTCTCTTCCTCCTTACCCTCTCTTCCAATTTCCCCCATTAAAGCTTATTATCAAGCTTTTTAAACCTCAAATTACACCATAAATCTTTTGTGAAAAATAGTAGAAACCTCAAATTAAACCTCAAGAGGAAGATTTGAAGGAGAATAATTGAAGAGAATTGAGAGAAATAGAAGATAAAATTCTGCTCACTTAAGGTTGGTATTCTTCCTTCATTCTCTCTTTGAATTTATGTGTAAGTAGTTAAGTTACACTTGTAATTAACAAATAAGTGAACAAAATCAAGCATGGTGGACCAAATAGAAATTTGGGCAGCTAGGGTTTAGGTTTGAGGATGAATAATTTTGATACAAATTATGAATTAGCTAAGTGTGAATGAGTGTATAAATTCCAATTATGCATGTAGAATTCAATAAATGAACTAAACATGGAAGTTAGGGTTTTGGACTTAGGGTTTGTGAACCAAAAATGTAAGAAATGAGCAAATGGCATGTTTGACCTATTGTGAAGTGAAAAATGGTCAATAATGACCAAAGAAGATGTGTGGGAATTGTTGGAATGGAAGTCCAATTCGTAGGGCAAATGGTCATGCTGCGGGCAGCATGACCAAGCCAACTTTGAATGACCAAAACAGAAATTTTACAAGTCCAATTGATATGCCACCAATTGGGGATGAAAATAGACATAAAATGACACAATTTTCATTAAGGAACCATGCCCAAAAACTGACCAAAACTTAGTGAAACAATTGACCAAAGTGAAATGAGAGCAGGCTGCCACTGCACCAAACTGACCAAATGAACAGTAACTATTCATTTGGTCATAATTCGAGCTAGACAGGTCAAATTGACCTGAAATTTTACCAGCAATTAGATAGGACATAGATCTAAAACTTTCATGAAGAACACCACCCCAAATTATGCCATTAACCCATTCAAATTATTGAGCAAAGTTGAGTTACTATACCTACGATTCTGCAGAATTCCATTTGAGCAGTAATGTTTGAAGGGCTATAACTCTCTCTAGGAAACTCAGATTTAGGTGATTCTTGAACCGATGGAAACCTAAGACATAGTAGAACATTTCATATAAAGAAAGTTAGACCAAATTATGAACTTAACTTGATCAAATTACTGAACAAATTTGGACCAAAAATCTGCCAGAACCAAAATACTAGTATGAACAGTGCACGTGAACAGTAATTTTATTTTGGCCATAACTTGAGCTACAAAACTCCGATTGAGGTGATCCAAAAATGAGAATACACTTAAGACAATAAGGAACATTTTCTATGAAGGAAGTTTTGCCAAATTCCAACAGTAGATTGACCAATGGAACAGTGTAACTTCGGAGCACCAAAACCGAAAATTGGCAATTTTGCCAAAATGACCTAAGCTTTGAGAAAATGACCAAAACCAACAAGTTTAATGATCAAAATGTGGTATGTGGGTGAAGTTGGAGTTCCCATACCTATTAAGCCTTAGAAAGTCAACTATTTGACTTGAATAGTGCAGTGAATAGTAACCCGAAACACAAAATTTAAAGAACGTTGAATTTAGCACGTTAGAACTAGGTAATTGTGAAGCTAAATTTATTTTGGATTTATTTTAAGTTATAGTACTGAAACATTGTAAAATTGTGTGTTTCAGTTGAAAAGAATATCGGGAAGGAACCCGAGAAACCGAGTCGAGGCTAAGGGACGACTCGCTTGAGGTTTGTGCACAACATCACTATGCTTTAAAATGTGTTGATAAAGTGAATGAAATATGTATTTTACATTTGCTTTGAATTATTGAGAATTATTTGTGACATTAGTTATGATGTTTTGACTTAAATTGTTAGAAGTTATTGTGTATATTTGAAATAACAATGTTTAACAAATTGTTAAGATAAGTTTTGAAACCACAGTATCATGACCATATATTTGAACACCTCACTAACACGATTAGTGGGGGTAATTAGTTTCGAATTTTGATTCCTTCTCTGGAGAAGTGTTAAGGTGTGCCAGTAGAAGAGGATGTGAATGGATATCCATATATTTAAGCTAGCTAGCCTTGTGATGTGATTTCTCTTTAGCCTCTGGCTATTGAGATTCTATTTGTTTCGAATGGCGTGATCTAACTGTGGGTTTTATGAAATGTGTTTTGATACTTTGAAATGAACCTGGTTTGCATTAAAATCTCATAATTTATGTTTTGTGTTTAATGCTCATGTTTAGTCAAATTTTTGAATAAATGTGATTTAAGTTTTGCATAAAGATTATTTTAGTATGTTGTGCACCACTGAGTCCTAGTACTCAGCGATAGCTTCCATTGCTGTCGCAGATACAGAGATTAGAGGAGCAGAGATCGAGTCGAGGATTGAGGATCGTTCTGCTTTGAAGCTATCGGGTATAATTTATACCCTAATCGTAAATATTTATTTTGATGTATGTAATGCACAGAAATGTATGGACATGTGAAGATGGGTTTTGAGCAGCTTGTACAAAATCTGTATAAAATTTGTAATAAACTTTAGTTTGGATTTTCTTAATGTAAATTTTTGTATGATGTATACATAAATTATTTATCTTTAAAGAAATATGAATGTATGAAATTGATTGACTATACCTTGAGGACTATTGAATTTTGAACTTGAGAAATTTATTAAAATGATTGTGAAATTGATTGAGTTTGATTGTGAAATCGAAGTAGTGGTTGAGAAAAACTTTTAGAAGTGCTTTTTACAGGTATTTGAAGAACTGTTTTCTCAAAATACAGAGGGAACTCTGTCAAAATTAAAGGTCCCTTAGGCAAATCCCACATTGGCAAAGCACGGAGATGGTCTTGGGCTCAAAAGTAATGATATATAAGATGGGGGAACTAATCACAAGAGGCGCATTTTGGTGGAATGGCCTGGAGAGTTGGAAGAACTCCAGGGTTAAACGTGCTCGTTTGAGAGAAATCCTAGGATGGGTGACCTCCTGGGAAGTTCTCCATTCCACCTATGGGACAAAACCGTGAGGCTTATGGCCAAAGCGGACAATTCCTCTAGTGGCTGGTTCCCGATCGTTACAATTGGTATCAGAGCCGCTCGCGTGCCCTCTTGGGCGATGGTGGGGCAAACCTCAGCGAGGACGCTGAGTCTCGAAAGGGGGGGAGAAAGGTCCCTTAGGCAAATCCCACATCGGCAAAGCACGGAGATGGTCTTGGGCTCAAAAGTAATGATATATAAGATGGGGGAACTAATCACAAGAGGCGCCTTTTGGTGGAATGGCCTGAAGAGTTGGAAGAACTCCAGGGTTAAACATACTCGTTTGAGAGAAATCCTAGGATGGGTGACCTCCTGGGAAGTTCTCCATTCCACCTATGGGACAAAACCGTGAGGCTTATGGCCAAAGCGGACAATTCCTCTAGTGGCTGGTTCCCGATCGTTACATTTTTTATATATATAGTTTACAAGGTTCTACAGTGCACAACAATTTGTATTAGAGCTTAGAGATGATCTTAGAGAGTTTGGTTGAATGTGAAGCAATTGCGACATATATAAAGTTGCAAATGCAACAACGATGATGGTAAAGAGTTGAAATAAAGGTGGAGCTTTTGATGTGAAATCAAGATGGTTGAGGACGCAAAGATTTTTTAAAGAAAGAAGTAACTTACACCCAAGATGAAGATTGAAGAAATTGATGATTTGAGGGGTTCAAGCTCAAGCATGAAGAGTTGATGATTTGATGATACCCAAGAATATCAAGGTATGCTATGGTTAATAGATTTTGAGTCAAGATAGAAATTGTTAGATTCATGACTCAAAATCCTAGTGAGATTTGGAGAGACCTTTTCCTAATTTAAGTGAGAGAAATATTCCTTAATAGGATAGAGAATTATTTTCTAGATAGAGTAAAACTCTCATTTTAGTACTATTCCTAAATTGAGTGGAACTCCTAATTAGATTAGGATTGAAAGAATTAGCACTATAAATAGGATAATAGTGGAAAGATTATTTAACTTTACCCATAGAGAGTAGCTTCGCCAATTGAAAAGAGTAGCTTTCATATTATAGTGTGGGACTGTCGCTCATTGTAGGGAGGGGGTTTGCTAATTGCAGTGGATCTAACTCTGCCCATTAATGATAGGCTCCTATCCATTGCAGTCCTATGAAGGAACAAAGACTTTAGCGTAAGGTGGAGAAAGGATATATTTCAAGAGGAAGGAATTATAGCACATTGTAGTTAAAGAGACCCTCTGTGATGCAGTAATTAAAGTAGTAAATTTATTAGATTATGTCTAAAGCAGATTGAGAGGACTAATTAATATATTTACTATGAGTAGTTTGATGTAAGGGTTCTTTTGTGTGTAATTAGTTTAATATATAGTATAATTTTGAGCTTGTAATGATGATTTATTTTTATTAATAGTGGAAGATGGCATGTCCGTGGGTGTAGCCCTATATGAAGAGGGTGAATGTAACAACCTGATTTCTTTTAATATATATAAATATATAGAAAATATTTTAAAAATTATGATTATAATTTATTACTATCTTATTCAAGGTACTAAATTAATATCTCCATAGTAATGATATTTTAATTTATGAATGTTATTTTATATGTATTATTATTACAATTATTTTAAATTGTTATTTGTAATATTGTCCTTATTAAAAAATAAAAAAATAAATTAAAGTTAATTTATTAAATTAAAATAAAAATAATTAAATTTCTTTAGAGTATATTTAATTTTAATGTTACTAAAGTTTTAATAAATTTAAATATAATAAAAGAATTTTGGACCTAATAAAAAATATCTAAAAAGTTTAGGGACTAGAAGTGTAATTAAAAGTTAAAAAAAAAAAATGAAAGAGAAATTCAAAATGTAGTGCACAGCGCCCCCTCCCCTTCCCCACCACTCTTTCTCCTTGATGCTCTCTCGCTCCCTCCCTTTTTTCCTCTTATCGGTGAGGAGTACCAAGTCGGTGACCCTTCCCCTTGGCTCCAGCATCGACTGCCTCCTCCAATAACCATGGACACCAGCAAGAGCTCCCTCAGAAGCTAGAAAATGAAGAGAGAGAAAGGGGGGCGCGTGTGATAGGAGTCGCGCCTTCAAAGGCCATTTCCAACCATCTCCAGTGACGGGACGATAGGGGACGATGGCAGCAAGCATTTGGCAACTCAAGGTTCCTCCTTCAACCAAGATCCACTAGTTTTAATGGAGTTTCCAGTGAGAATTGAAGAGAGAAAAAGAGGAGAGAGAAAGAAGAGGAAGTGGCTTTTTGGCCACTTTTCTAGCAATCCGACAGTTGGATCGATAATCCGAGACCACCATTGGACTTAAGGCAATGAAATCTTCGAGATGGAATCAGCCACGCTCCTATCGGATACCGTTTGAAAAAGGTGATAATTGGATGACCCAAATTACTTGGTGAGATTTTTGAGCTTTTTCAATTCTCAAAAATTAAAAATAATTTTATAATAATTATTAACAATTTTTGGGCTTAATTTAGGTTTGATCGAAACGATAATAGCTCACCAGCGCCGGGACTGAGTTTCCAACCACATCCGACTGCCCAGTGGCCTGTCCCAGAACATGATCGATATTAAAATCAATCTTAGTATTTTTAGATGCCATAGACACGTTCTAAGCATCAGAATTGGTATAGGTAAATCCGAACCCTAAGTTTTCTTATTTACCTAGTATCGGGTTTGGAATGAAAATTTATAAAATATTCATGGGTGATTAGAAAATTATAATTCTTATTGCCATAGTTTTATAACCTTGTTAAGGACCATGGGATAAAATTTAGAATTTTTAGAGCTTGTTTGAGTGATTTTTGTAGAATGTCAGTTTTAGGGATTAAAACGTAATTTTTTTGTAATTTGTGAGATTTGGTTGGTTTGGAAGGCCCAGGAGAGGCCATGTGATGTTGATGGGATATGAATGTGAGAATTATAATTTAGAAGTATTATTTGAACTCTTTTGTAGGCTGGGTAAGTCCTACGTATAGAGAAAACTCTGCCAGATTTTTGACATAAATTAGGGTGTCTTTTATCTCTTTAAAGTCTTGTTTTGAGCTAGCACTAATAAAAATATGATATAATCATTTAGGTGATCAGAGTCAATCGTCTTGCCCCACCCAACCGCTATAGTAGTCACCGATTAACCAGTGAGTAGATATTATTTTTATTTATAATTTTAATATTATTATACATACAAGGCATGCTTGTTCATTCACTTATAATTATAAGTATATAGCTATTATAGGTACACTTTTTGTTACATTATCATTTAATGAAATTGATGTGGGTGTCGCCTTAGGGTAATTTGAAGCTCTGTGTGTGTGTCGACGTGCGTGAGGTGTGGTATTGGATATGGGTAGGATGGGCAGATCGGCTTGAGCTAGTCTCGCTTGGGGCTTGGTCATTTTTGTGATAAGTCAGGGTGAGTACGGTTTTGAGTTGATCTCGCTGACCCCCGCATTTGGATTACTAAGAGAAAGTCTGATTCGAGTTGATTTCGCTGGCAGAGGTTGGAATTAAGAGAGCTATATAGGGGATCAGCTCCCATATATATATATATGATTCATGTAACACACGGGTGTGTGAGTGTTCTAAATTATTCTTTGTGCGAATATTATTTGAGCATGATTGAATGTGTTGATATATACTGCATTTCATCCTTAGGGATGCATTAGCCCTAGATAGTTATAGAACTTGTATTTAAAATCAATATCTTACTCTATGAGTCAAACACTCACTCCTGTTCACTCTAGTTTTCTAGTTTATAGGAGGAGTTCTTTTTCAGAATAACCTGCTTCCTTCCTCGCAGGTTTATGTCACAACCCAAAATTTTGTGTCATGACTGGTGTCGCAAGGTGTTTTGTGGTGGCCTGAACGAATCCTCACCGAAGTGGGAAAGAATGAGGAGTCGCCACTTTAGTTTTGAGGGAAACTAAAGAAAACCATTTGTGAAGATAAATTAAAATGAAACCACTTCAAGACAGAGATTATAGGTTCGGGGTCCGTAAACGGATGGGGAAGGTGTTAGGCACCCCACCTCGTCCCTTAATTAGGGTAAGTAGATTTAACTTTTCATTCTTTGTAAATTAGTTAGGAGGGCTTGAATGGAAATGTTAATCCTTTTAACAAAAAGGAATATTTGATTTTTCACTAATCCGGATTACCCAGATACATAAGTAAATGGGATAACCTTAGTGAGTTACTGTTGTATGTTAATTTTGTTTGAAGGGCTATTTTATTAGAATTCAATTTTTGAAATTGGATAAGAACTCTCCTCCGATTTCTTTTGAATATTTATTTAAATTTTAGATTGAGAACCGGATAAGAACTCTCCTCCGATCTCTTTTAATATTTATTTAAATTTTAGGTTGAGAACCGGATAAGAACTCTCCTCCGATCTCTTTTAATATTTATTAAAACTTTTAAGCTTGAGAACCGGATAAGAACTCTCCTCCGATCTCCTTTAAAATATTTGTTAAAATTTTGGATTGAGAATCGGATAAGAACTCTCCTCCGATCTCTTTTAATATTTATTAAAACTTTTAAGCTTGAGAACCGGATAAGAACTCTCCTCCGATCTCCTTTAAAATATTTGTTAAAATTTTGAATTGAGAATCGGATAAGAACTCTCATTCGATCTCTTTTAATATTTATTAAAACTTTTAAGCTTGAGAACCGGATAAGAACTCTCCTCTGATCTCCTTTAAAATATTGTTAAAATTTTGGATTGAGAATCGGATAAGAACTCTCCTCCGACCTCTTTTAATTAAATGGTAGTCGGATAAGGATTTTTTCGATCTCTCTAAATTTTACCTATCGAGAGGACCTAAGGCTAAGGGTTCTGACGTCCAAAGGTGTCAGGGGGTCTGCGCAAGACTTCTTTAGCTTATTGGTACCTTAGGACTGGGCAGGGGATGCCAAACCGAATCCTCCGACCTCCCTATATGGTCGCCTCACCAGCATTTTTTGGTAGCCGATCTATCCCATTTAGTTATCCAGGATTTGGTTTTACTCTGTCTTATGATGTCTTCCCCTATGACCTACTGAATTATTCTAATGACTCGGCTTTACCATTTTCCTGGCTTATTATTC